>NC_072780.1:8856691-9156691 GCF_022539595.1 Amphiprion ocellaris
AAATGATAGTTTTGTTCTCATTAAGTTCAGAGTCAGTCAGCCAAAATAATGTTTACATACATCAGGAAAAGAAAAACTTCTATAAATATTTCATTTACATAAGTACTTCTATACATATAGATTCCTCTTTCTAAGTTTGATCAAATCACGATAACTCTGTGTCCTGTTGTACGATGTTTTCCCAACAGATGGCGCTACCCTCATGAATGGAGCATCAACAAGTGACGTCTACAACACAACAGAAATGTCTAGAAGCCAGTGGCCACCACTTTGAGCACCTCTTGTAATTGTAGAGGCCAAAGATAACTTTTATTAATCTCATGATGTCTGAATAAATTTGTTATTGAAACATTTATGCAAGTTTTTCTTTTCCTGATGTGTGTAAACATTATTTTGGCTGACTCTGTATAACGGGTTTCTGACAGGTCACCAGGCAACATCTTTTTATAATAATGACAAACATACCTGCATTCTACAGGAGTGATTTTCCTCATGTGCAGGTAAAGATGTGGGAGGAGCTTAGAGATGACAGGAGCAGGAGTCATCCTCACTAATTCAGCTTCCACCTAGAAACAGAAAGACCACAAACAAACACACTGATATACTCTCAAATGTTCAACCTCACAGCCTCAAAATATCTGTTTAGGAAGTGTTGTGTTTCTAAATTCTGCAGAAAGCATTGACAGACATTCTTTTACAAGGTTGTGTAAAAAGCAGCCTGTCCTCTTAGCTATTGAGAAATCTTCTTGAACAAAGTTTCTACATGTAAGTTGGCTAAACAAAAACTAAAGCCTCAGTCAGAGATAACAGGTATCACAAATTATAAACAACTTTCTTTATTAACTCAGACTTTCTGCTTCGACCTCACATAAAAAGGGGAGTTTAACTCGTCAGGTGACTGAAAATGAACGGCTTGTGCAGTTCTAGATCCAAAAGTAGGATGTTTCAACTCATGTTTTACTACAAATACATGCAATAATAAATAAATACAATGGCTGGTTGTTAGTTTATTCACTATTAATGTCATTTTATATACTGGATTGAACTTGAGCAGTGGAAGAGAGAAGGAATTTAATGAAATTATGGAGATTCAGAGAGGTAATATTGCGCAATGTTAAGTTAAGGGCGGTTTAATTCAAACCAGCTGAATGTTAAACTTCAGTGCAGCTGAACGGGTTTCAGTTAACCTTAAAGTGAAATAACTTTTTTAAAAGCTAAAATAAACAGCAGAGAAATAGAGGTTGAGAATTTCATTCTACTAATGACAGACAGCTGTAGCAGCAACTAACACAGGTGTTCAGCAGTAAGTGAGCCACCTGTGTTAATTAGCCCGCTGGCTAACTTAGCCGCTTAGCTAGCTAACGCGTCTGGACCAACTGCTCAAACACGACAAAACACAACTCTTCACAAGTCGCTGATTTAACGTACAACAAAACAACACAACAGGTTAGAAGTATTTATCTTCTTACCGTGTCTTACTCCAAAAACAAGGTCAACAGCAGCCAGAGACGATACCAGACATGCAGACCATAGATATATATAGAGCCGCGATTCCACAAGCACCTACTCAGCGCGGTGCTGCTCGGCTCGTCTTTGTTTGCGAGCGCTTCCATATGGATTAGCGCATGGTATCAGGTACGATTTTCCGTACCTCCTCGGCTGAGGTTCCAACCGAGATGAAGTGAGCCGAGATGTGACGTCTACATAGTGCAGGCCACTGATTGTACAGGAGTGCAGCCCACTGATTGGACAGGGAGTGACGACACACGAGAGCGACTCCAGCACGAAAACAAAACCGGCATTTAAAAAAAACTAAACAGCGACGGTGCGCATTGCTCTTCACAGACCTCTCTGTTCTTCATAATTTTAATATGACAGCCAGACCTGTACTGTGGGTGAATGAAGAGGTCGAGACTTTTCTGTCTTTGGTGGTGGACCAAAGAATACAGAGGGAGCTGGACGGAGAAAGTTTATGAGGAGGTCTCAGCGGATGGCCGCCCACACATACAGTAGACTGTATATAAAGAGGACAATGAAGCAGTGTAGGGAGAAGCTGAAAAAGCTCAAAAATGACTATTGGTCCACCAAGGACCACAGCGGCGGCGTGGGTCAACCAGGAGGTGTTGGAAGAGGTTTAATGGAAGCTATTTACTGGCACCACACCGACGAGTAACAGGAGGGAGACTCAGCTGCTGCATTATTGGAGACGTTCAAGAATGGTGAGTGTTTTGTGACTTCAAGAAACTTTTACATCATTTATCCCATTGGTGGCAAGCTTCTTTTAAGCAAACAAGTATATTTAGAAAGTAACGTTGTTGTCTCCTGTAGCAGACGATAAGCTAGCTAGTTAGCCATCGGCGCTAGCTAGTTAGCCATCAGCGCTAGCTAGTTAGCCATCAGCGCTAGCTCCGTGCTCTGCTTGTATTTCGTGCTGCTGTTTCTAACATTTAGCTCTCAGAAGCTAATACATCAGTCTGCATGACGAACTAAGCTAGTGGTCGTACAGGTTTATTTTTTTTCACAAGTTACAATGTCGTATTTTTCGTGTACTTAGGGTGGATGTTTATTTGTGTTCAAGAATCCCTTTCCACATGCGAAGCTTGCTCCACCTCCGTCGCGGAGCCCCCAGCTCCCCTGCCTTCTCTCCACCACCAGCAGCGGCTCCTCTCCTGCACCAGCTTCGACACCAGTACCAGCTCGGACACCGACCCTGTCAACATCAACGTAACAGCAACGTCTTATTACCGGTAAGACACGGTAAACAGAGACCATGGTTGATTTTCGCATTATTATTATTGCAGGTGTAAATGCCTGCAAGCATGATCAGAACAGCGAGACCAGCGACCAAGAATTCAGACAGGTGTAAATGCAAACTGTACAGCATGCCAGCTCAGGAACGCCTGATGAAAGCTACATGTAGCTACAGTGACACATAAACAGAACACATGCAGCTCCATTTTTTTCCTATTGACTTAACAAGCAAGTCACTCTAATTTACTTTCTCGTGCAATGTAGTATTGCAACCATTCTTCTTATAGTCACGAGGTTGCTGTGAAACTGAATGAAAATATACATAGAAATAAGAAAACACAGCTGTTCTTAGCAACTCCAAAATGTGCACAAGATGAAATGAAGTTCACACCACGTTGTTTTTAGTTGTGGTGGAGGAAATACTATTTGTGCTTCAGTTAAAGTAAAGAGTGCCAAAAATTTATTAAAGTAAAACAATCAAAGACATGATCATGATTGAAAATCAATGGACGGGTGGCTAAACACATCACATCATAGCTGTGGAGTCCTTCTAGCTCCTGGGGACTACAGTCTCTCAGGACCTGCAGTGGGAGATGAACATCCACTCCATCCTGAAAAAGGCTCAGCAGAGGATGTATTTCCTACAACAGCTGAGGAGACATGGCCTGCTGCAGGAGCTGCTGATCCAGTTCTACACTGCAGTCATCCAATCTGTCCTGTGCACCTCTGGATCAGCCACACAGCAGGACAGAAACAGACTACAGCCTATAGTACGGACTGCAGAAAACATCATCAGAGACCCCACTCACCCTGGACATAAACTGTCTCCCCCCTCCCCTCTGGCAGGCACTACAGATCCCTGTACACAGAAATCACCAGACACAAAAACAGTTTCTTCCCCACTGCCATCACTGTAATAAACAGCTGAGCCATTCCTACACACCTGTACAATAGTCAGTATTCCAATGGACATGTACAGCATTTTTTTTCACCATGAACAGCATTCTCTGCTTTTGCACTACTGTTTATAGCAATTATCATTTTGCTAATGTGTTTATTCCAGTCTAGCTGTAAATTTCTGTATATATTGTTTTATTTAATTTTGCTATTTCATTTTTCTTCCCATTCCTTTCTATAGTTTCTTTATTTTTTATTATTCTCTTCCATATTCCTAGTGTGACACCAACAGCCGAAACCAAATTCCTTGTATATTGTGTACTTACTAAAGCTGATTCTGATCACTTTTCTGTCTTTGGTCTAGGCAAGAGGAAAAGGTGCAACAGAAAATTGGACCTTCCAAGCGTACTTGTGGAGATGCAGGCTGAGAAGGAGCGGAACCGGCACCCAGCATGATGAGAACATCTGGTTGCTCCTCAGCGAGGCAAGAGAGAATGAAGCGGCCTTGCAGTGGCAGGAGATGGTCCAGAACGCTGCCTTCAACCAGTCATTCCTGGGTGTGCTGGGGCAGCTGGTGCAGGCAGTGGGCAGCCAGCGAGTCCACCTCCCAGAGACTTGAGATTGAGGCCTTGTCCACATGTAGCAGGGTTTTTGTAAAACCGAATATCCTGCCCCCCTCCGTCTAGAAAAAAACTTACGTACACACCACCTTGTTTTTAGAAAAAAACTTCATCCACACCTAACCGCATAAGTGCGTTTTTCAGCACATTCATAAGCATGCCAGACCTTTAGGTGGCAGTAGTTCCCCAAATCCTAGCAAGGTGGTGGAGAAGAACCATCCTTAACGTTGTCCTTCGCCTGTGTTGTTGAATGTGGAGCAGTATCTGGGCTTGTAAAAACAAGCAAGTAAAAAGCGCCTGCACAAGAAACAGCGCCCAAAACCTTGTGAGAGCATCCATACTGTTACCGAATGTAAACACAGGTCGCATATGTGACGTAAGAACATATTTTGTCGCAGGCGGTGACGTTTCGAAACGCAAAACCCCGGTTACTGATGTCCACATGCAGACGCATAAAATGGAGAATTCGCAAATCTTCACTTTGGTCGGAGTTTTTAAAAAGAATCGTTTTTGATGACGTAAATCTGCGTTTTTGTGTGGATGATAGGCCGAATCGTAGAAAAATATCTTCGTTTTGTGAGATACCTGGCTACGTGTGGACAAGGGCTTAGTTGTATATAGTTTTACTTTTAGCCCTCCACTTTAGGACAGGCCCACCACAGTTTGTACTTTGCACATTGTAAATAGTTTTGATTTTGCTGCTGACTAATAAACTATTTTGTGACTTATGTGACTGCATCATAACTTTTCATTTTGTCTGTTAAGACACTGGTAGGAAAAGAGTCAACAGTCTGAACCAAACAATTCTGTATTCCCTAATAATGCATTTATGTTTAATGGAATTTAACATGTTTTAACACAAACTCCTTTATGGTTCATAATTCTGTTGACTGAATTACACCAAAGCAATACTGATTTATCAAACTGGAATATTCTTAAAACAGCTGTTTTAATGTCTTGGTGTTTGTCATGTAATCTTGCTAACCTTCACAAATAAAACAATAGCATAGACACATCTGCAAAAGGTACAAAAGTTTATTGTCAGAATTGCATTAAAGAAAACAATAGCGGTCCGGGGACTGAAAAACAGAAGTATAGCGAGAAGAATAACTTTGCATGACACGTAGTGCATCAGTGCATCCTGTACATCTCTGCCCTCCTCCTCTACACCTTGTGCCACTGCAGGCTCATGTGCTGCTGCTTCAGGTAAATCCCATGAAGTCTCATAAGAGAGCATCTGAAACACATACACAGCATACATATTTTAATACCTAATAGCGACAAACTGCAGCCAGGACTGATACACGATAGCTAGCGAACTAGCATTAGCTTAGACTCATATGTCGTCTCGTTCATATCCTCGTCTTCGGCTTGATACTGC
This sequence comes from Amphiprion ocellaris, assembly GCF_022539595.1. NCBI lineage: Eukaryota > Metazoa > Chordata > Actinopteri > Pomacentridae > Amphiprion > Amphiprion ocellaris. The sequence goes on from NC_072780.1 coordinate 8,862,341, forward strand.
TGCATTGCCTCCCAAACTCTCCTGTGTGTCTCCTGAGTGTTCCGAATCGCCGCTCTCAGCTTTCTCCGACTCTTCTATTACTTTGAATCTGACAGAAAGCCACAGACCGAGCAGCAGGTGAACCATCGCCTCTGTTATGTTGCGTTTGTGTCGCACGCAAATGACGTTAAGGGACTTTCGGCTCGCTGCGCTATGACGACTCCACCCACGATGAGGCTATATGGAAAAACAACTAAACCGAGACGAGCCGAGTCAGATACAATAGTGGCGAGCCGTACCGCGCCGAGTAGATGCTTGTGGAATCCCGGCTTAGAAGACTAGATCCGCTAGCGCGCTGTCTTCTATGGTCTGACCAATCACTGCGCTCTGGCTCCGCCCTCTGAGGATCTTGTTGTCGTTTGGCTCCACACTTGCTGATGACCACTTCCGGTCTCAGAAAATGAAAAAACTGACCTTTTTTCGTTTCTGTCTCTTACTGATTTTATTTTTTTGTTATTCTCAATATGAAATGAAAATCAAAGCATTTTTAAAATTTCGTATATCCCTTTTTGATCATGAAAAGAAAAAACACCTTGTATTTCAATTTTAATTTTTGTATTTTAAAACGAAAATCAAATAACCACTCGTTTTTTGTTTTTCAATACCCGTTTCAGAACGGAAAATCCAATTGCCAGATAAATACACGGATCGTTTCTATAATAAATAATTGTGGAATTTGTAAAGACATGATCATAATGAACATACAAAACATTAGTTTGTTTTACTTTTAATAAAAATGTATGCAAGATATATCCCATGGACTTCAGAAGTCCCTCAGTTATTTTTTGACCCATATAACAAACAAACAAACAAACCCGCTCCTTTCAACATGGCGACCGTGTGACGTGTATTTGTGCTGCGGCCCCTTTAAGACGCAGGCGTCGTCGTGTTCGTTACCAGGACGACAGGTAACGACAAAACTCCACGGCTCGTCTGTTTGCTGCAAAAGTGTGGCAGCTGCCAAACTGTCCACTGGCGCTTCACCTTGACAAAAAACAACAAATGCTACAACACATACTGCTCCGTTCCGCTTAAAGTAGACTGTCTGACTCTCAGTGGCTACATGGAGGTGGAAGCTAACCTGCTCCTCCACCGACACTGACTGAACAACGCGGCGTCTGAGTGGAGACAGTCATATGAGGAGTTCCCAGGTAAGATACGAAGCTACAAAGACTCTGCAGCTAGATCAGTGATATTCTTCATTACTGTGTGTTTGGGAGTCACTGACTTGGATGCTACACCTCTCACCGCACTGTTTTGAGGAAAATGAAGGTGATTCTTTCACAGGAACTACCACGGAGCTTGGGGAGGATTTCTGTATGAGCAGCAGCACGAAAACAAACTGAAGAAAATGAGCAAAAAATATGAAGCAGGAAACGTGACTGAGGTGGAGGAACACATTTCTCTCAAGTATGAAATCAAGAAGAGACTTGGAAAAGGGGTGAGTGACTTTTCAGTTTAATTGATTCAGTGGAAATGGAAGCTGATTTGCTTGTGGCTGTATGGAGAATTAAGGTTGCACAAGGTAAAATGTTCTTAATTAATTGAGATCACCATGGAGCTTCCTCAACTGACTTTTGCTTTTTTCTTTTGTATGTCAGGGTTTCTGAAATTTTGGTTTTATTTTGTTGACATCTTGGATCTGAATATTTGATCTTTCCTTTTTTCACTCTATTAATGAAAAAGTAATGTCAAGACCCAGAAATTAAATCATTTTTAGTTGTGTTTCTAGGATTAAAATGTTCTATAAATCAGGCTACGGATGATAGTGGAAAATCTTGTGTATGTATATGTAGCTAAAAAGCAGATTTCTGAATAAAAGTGTAAGAAATTACTCATTTTCAAGAAACTTACCTTCAAATATATGAAGTCTATGGATGCAATTCGACAACGTGTAGCATAATGAACCCATAATATGTATCCTGGGTGTGTTTTTCTGCCCATTACCCTGAAAATGACATGATATGGAAGCAAAAATGATATCTTAAAAGTCTTGAATGCACCTTTGCAGCATGCACATCACTTTTTTACCACTTAAGTTCCCTCCGTTCTTTAGCCTTGAGAAAATTCCTGAAATTCTCCCGACTTAAGGTCCTCAGTGAACACCAGTGTTGTAAGCAAGAGGTTTATTTACTTTGGCAGGACAAACCCTTTCTTTGTAGATCAGCTGACGTGTGAGGACACTTGTTCCCTTTAGACTCCAAACCCTTTAGTTGTTTGCTCCGCTGATGTAGTTGCTACAGGACTAAAAACAGACCGGTTTTCTTTCCACCGTGTGTCCACAGAGATTCACAAATTGCTGCTGTGCTTTAGATAACTAGGTGATAGCTGCCACATAGACCCGTCATATTGACATACCTGAGGGCAGCCATGACTCAGGTTACGCTGCTGTTCAACCTGTTTATAGATGGCAGTGTAGCATCCTGCTCAGGGTTTCTTTAAGGAAACAAACGGCAGCACTGGATTTAAGTAGTTGTAAAGTAGTTTTATAGCAACAAACAAAAAGCTTTATTATGTCATATTATTCTGAATGAACTGTGTATTTATTTTTAATGCTATTTTGTTAAATTTCCCTGTGAATTATCAGTTTTCCTGGTTGCCTGATACAAAGAGTCTCCAGTCTCCATAGCCTCTGATGACAGTGTCACTACAATAGCAGTGTATCCTGATGCCCTGCCTCACTGCTGCCTCTGTTATGCTTGGCTTCACTCCCTGCCTCACCGTCCATCAAAGTCTAAGCTGCAAATCATCCATATTTGGTTCTATGGATAGTAACCCAGAGTGTGTTTTATATTTTCCAATTTTTAAGACACATACCTGCATTTTTTAAAAGCTTACTGTCCAGAGAACTTCCTAGATTCCCAGTCAAGTGGAGAACACTGCATGTAAACCAGCGTGTAGAAAATCAGGAAGCATGTAGGACATACTTTTTGTTTATTTGTCAGGGACTGTGCACAAAATCATGAATCACATAGGAGAAGATGTATCGTACCAGATTTAGCTACTAGCCAATTGCCATCCCTGAGTAGGTAGACATAATAGTAAATATTAAACATGTATCCAAGGTACTAAATCAAGTAAGATAATGTGTTCAAACATACCTTCACAGCCTAGCAACCTCGCATCCTCACTCCCACATACACATCGTAAAATACTCACTTATATTATATACACACTCCCTTATTCAATCCTCAGATTATGCCATCAGTATATAAACACAATATAAATTTATAATATAAATCCAGGTGATAAAGGGAGACAAAAACAAAAAAATCTCCATGTGTTTTCAGGCCACCAGGAAGCTTTTTCTGCTGCTTAATATCCTAATGCACATACAACTGGATTTAAATACACATTTTAATGGGAGAGGGTGTGCTATTTAATTAAAAAATTCCTGGATGCAACTTTGACTTCAGCAATATTTTATAATTTTTGTTTTTTATAGTTTCTTTTAACCTTGGTCACAACCTGCACTTAATATTTTATTGACTAGCACAGGATATAGTCCCACTCCTATATAGCTGACTATATGTTATCTGTATTTTGTATCTGTCTAAGGCCTATGGCATCGTCTGGAAAGCAGTTGACCGACAGACAGGCGAGATTGTGGCTGTGAAAAAGATCTTTGACGCCTTCAGAAACAGGACAGATGCCCAGGTGTGTATTGTGTGACCTGCAGTAGATGTAAACTGTTGTGAACTGTTAACCTTTATCATGTATATGGGCAGGTGGTTCCCAACATTTTTGGCTTGTTTTTTGCTTTGTGATTGCTTAAAAATTAAAAAAATGCTGGTTTTTAGAAGATTGAAGGGGTAAAAATATTTGGATCCAACACAATGTGGATTTGAAAAATGTGTTTTAAAAAAACAACAACCCAAAAACAAACATTTTGAGAAGAATTCTGTGAAACAAATGTCATTTATCTTATTTTCTATGTTGCAATTGTGTTGCAACTCTATTTTCCAGACTCCCAGGCTGTGATCGACTATAGGAACCACTCAGTATAAATGTCCTCCTTCACCTGTTTCAAGATAAAGACAAGTCTGGCTAATGATTAAACAGAACAGGAGGCTTGTGTTTGCCTAGTTTACATGTATAGTAAACAAGACTGCAGCTTCCTTGTGAAATTCACATCATGACTATAATGTTTTTGTTTCTTTTTACAGCGGACATTCAGGGAAATCATGTTCCTTCAGGTAACATAATAGTAATTGTCTTTGAATTAAGTAATTGCTGAACTATTTATCAGACTATCCTCTGAGTTTTAATCTCAGTCCTGAAGACTCAAACGTTGATGATCTTAGTCCGACTCTCACCACTTGTACTGCATCTTCCCTCACACTTTATATGTAAATTGGTTTTAGAGGTAGCTGCATTTGTTAACAGTCCACTTCACTAAATAGCCCCATTTTTTTCCCACTCTTATCCTGCTCTGTCTAGTTAGGTGCACTGCAATTTATTTTTCTATTACGCTTCCATCACGTTTCTGCTGAAATGGCAGAATTTTGCTGGTAGGTTTTGGCATTTTTTCTTTTATTCAATGCAGTCTATGCAGAGAGGAAATATGGGGAAACAGAGCAGGGGAGTAAAGGTCTGGTCGGCTGGGAATTGAACTTGGGACTTTTGGGACATTTTTGTCAATGTGGTGTGTGATCTAACCATGTATTGTTCCTGTTTTAAACCAGGTTTGCACTGGGTCACACAAAAAAAACACATAATGACATTGTCCTTGCTCATAGGGGATCCACTTTTGTGTAAAAATACTTGCACAGTTGCAAAACTGCATATATTGGAAACCTCTAAGCTAGCATTTCTATCCAATATGACGAAACATGCAGGGAACAGTATGCAGTGCATGCATGCGACACAACTCCCCAATACATCTAAATATCGAAATGACTACAACAGGGAATGTGATTTGCTGATTTCTGCTTTCAAAAATGAACTCACTGTTCTCTACACCCATGCGGAACATGTTTTTGTTTAATTTTTTTTTCTGCTGACCTACATTTGTGTGACCTTCACAAACAAATGCGCAGCCCTAATCAGCTATTGTCATCTTCCGCTACTGCAGACATAGGCTTTATAAGGACTGTTATGTAACCTCTGTTGAAAACTTCACTGTTGTTTACACAACCTTGACATGATACCTGCCAGATATTACAGATCAAACAGTAGCCAGAGTGTATTTTCTGTGTGTGTCTGTGTGTGTAGTTTCTGTTACTGAAATCTGTATTCTTTGTACAGGAGTTTGGAGATCATCCCAACATCATCAAACTTCTAAACGTCATCAGAGCGCAAAATGATAAAGACATTTACCTCATCTTTGACTACATGGGTGAGTGTTGGAATAATCATCATTCAACATGAGGGAGGCTGCAGCGGTTCATAGCTGTTTAATTTGGCACCAAACAGGCTGAGGTGTGTGTGTGTGTTACTGTGTGTGGAAGCTTCCCTTGGCTGGCTGCACTGTCTTGCTGCAGAGTCCACAGACACACCTCTCCCTCTGTGCAGTCCAATGCTTGACTGTACTGCAGCATCACTGTACAGACCTCCATTGGTTCTCTCTGGCATTTTATTTCTACCATGCTGTTGGGTTGAAATCAGTGTTTATGTGATTATGGATGATCGTGTGTTCAGCAGTGCTGTGAATGCTGATCTGATGATTATTTACTAACATAATATTGGCTGAAATGCCTTTTGCTGCCATATAATGAATAAAATGTCCTTTTTGCTTTGTACTAGATACTGACCTGCATGCAGTGATAAAGAAAGGCACCCTGCTGAAGGACATCCATAAACGTTATGTGATGTACCAGCTCTTCAAAGCCATCAAATACCTCCATTCAGGAAATGTGATTCACAGGGACCAAAAGGTACACCAGTGAGATTATCAGATAGAGAATATGTGAAGAAAATTTATAACAAGATCACTCTGTACAAATATGCTCTTATTTGGATTTTTAAAAAAATCTCAAATTGGTAGTTGTGCTTTGCATGTATATCTTTCTTGTATTGCATATTAATGACCTAATTTTTGTTTTGTGGCCTGTGTACATATGTAGTATAATGTGTAACACACCATAACTACAGCGCTTCCACATGTAAATACAGATATATATATATATATATATATATATATATATACACACACTCATGGAAAAACTTATTAGACCACCCTTGTTTTCTTCAATTTCTTGTTCACTTTAATGCCTGGTACAACTAAAAGGTACGTTTGTTTGGACAAATATAATGACAACAACAAAAATAGCACATAAGAGTTTTTTAAGAGCTGATATCTAGCAATTTTCCATGGTTTTCTTGATAATAACCAAAATCACTTAAGTTCTTACATCAATAGCTATGGCATTGTACTGCCAAAAACAGAGCTTTTTAGGCATTCCATGTTTTCCTTTCTGTCTGTTTTAGTCACAATACACACAGGAGTATCATGTGATACTTTCAAAATGCTCTGTTTATACAGTAATATCACATACAGCAACACAATCCTGCAACAAATCTGCTTACATGTCCACACACAAAGGCTCTCAACCCTGGAAACTTGATTTTCATTCTTCATTTCATTCCTTAAGTGAAAATCAGACTCTTATTGCCTTTGTGAAGAATGTTTCTCTTGTCTGTGTTTCCCACAGCCATCAAACGTGCTCTTGGACACTGACTGTGTTGTCAAGCTGTGTGATTTTGGCTTGGCCAGATCACTCAACCAGATCCAAGAGGACAGCGGGAATCCTGCACTGACGGAGTACGTGGCAACACGGTGGTATCGAGCTCCCGAGATCCTGCTGGGATCCGCAAGGTATCAACTGTGATGAGCATCTGTTGTCAGGATTTGAACCACATCTTCTGCTTGTCCTTTTTCTCCTTCACAACAGTTGATTTTTCCAATGGTGAAGAAGGTAAACTTGATGTACTTGTCTAAAAGTCCCTCTCCAGTCATTGATTAAACACCTTAAAACTCATTTCTGTCTGTCAAAGTTATATGATTAGGAGATGTTTCCATGAAAATAATGTCTTCCAGTCTTAAAATGGCTTAGATGCAACTCCACACCGTTGTCTTTTTAGATTTTGCAGCTTTATGAAGCCCTCTCCTCCATCTCCATCAACCCTCCAATACTCGCTATAGCTCAAACACACCAGCTCACCTGAGACACTGCAAAACGACTCTATCCTATGCAATTAAAAGTTGCAATATAACAGAAAATGAGTCATGCAATCAGAAACCAATTCTAGAGAAGAATAATGGCACAGAAAGTCCAGGAATATGTGATTGGTTCTTTAGGTTTGTTACATATGAAAACCTGCAGGACTGAATCTGTGTTTCTAAGACTGTCATCAGTGCTCTGCAGTTTGCAGAAATGCTCAGCCATGGTGTTAACTGCTGATGTCACTTATATCCTGATATGTCACCATGGACATGCTAACAAGGTGGAATGCTTAATTTTCATTCTTTCTTCTTTTTAAGGAACAGGACAAAAAAATGTGAAGTTATGTAGTAATTCTCAGTGTACTAGCCAGTTAAAGGAGCTAATCTTGTCCAAAGGTACACTAAAGGTGTGGACATGTGGAGCCTCGGCTGTATCCTGGGAGAGATGCTGCTGGGAAAAGCCCTGTTCCCTGGAACTTCCACCATCAACCAAATAGAAAAGATCATGAGTGCCATACCACACCCTAGCCCAGAAGGTGATGAACATAAACTCCAGATTCAATTTCTTCAAATGCTTAGCACTTTACTTTTACCTTGGATTAACTAAACACCTTTCAAATTTCAGATGTTCTTGCAATCAAGTCAGAATACGGATCCTCAGTCATTCAGAGAATGCTACTGAAGTAAGACTAGATTTTCTTTGCAGTTTATGTTGTGAAAATCTTACATTAAACACTACATATTTACAAAACATGTTTTTTGTGTGCATGTACATGTAAATATTTTAATCTAACTAACCAGTGATGTACCTGTTGCATATTAATCTGTCATCTCACGAGCAGTTTATTTATATGTAAGTAAACAGCGTGTACAGTTCATGCTTGGCCTCTTTCTGATCATGTCACTTCACACAGAGCTATTTTAGGGAGTCACAATAACAAATTCCTTCCCCTCCACCGAGAACATTATTTTAAGAGCCTACAAGTGGAGGCGAGGCTGATTAAATGCTCAGGGAGCAGAAGCAGTGACTATTGCAGTGATGGAAACATGCAGCAAAATCATAAACTAACCACTGATAGCTTCTATAGGCCGCCATACTGTCATAGGTGCATGGAGACGTCTAAATGAGCAGTGCAGTCCAAATGTCTACTTTAACTGCAAACGTCAATGATTCTCTTCCTATATACTTTTAAAGGAGCATTATTGTTAGTAGAATATTGTCTTTTGTCTTCTCTCAGGTAGTTAAACCTTTTTACTGGTATTTTATTTCTCTGACTTTTACAGTCCAGCTTTGTTCTTCCTTCTCTAGACCACAGGTGCCTTTGCAGGATCTTCTCCATCCGTCTGTGCCTCCTGATGCTCTCGACCTGCTGAGGGGTTTGCTTGTTTTTAACCCAGACAAGCGGCTGACTGCAGAGCAAGCCCTTCAACACCCATATGTAGCCAGGTACTAAGAATCCAGCATTCAGATCAGTTCATGAAATAGAAGATGAGCTTAGATTTTCCTCACAGCAAAAGGATTGTGGAGCTGTCTTTTTTTATTTTGTTAACTTTTCTTTATTTAGTGGAACAGCTAGAGTTATTATCGTCTGTACTCTGTGTTCCTGAGATCAATTATTGTACCATAATGTCATTTTCATGTTGCCGGGAAGTGCTGTCATGCATCCCTAACTATGTTTTCTTTTCCTGGAGGTTCCATAATCCTGCCAAAGAGCCGGCTCTTAACTGCGATGTAGTGCTGCCAGTGGATGATGATGTGCAATTATCTGTTGTTCAATACCGCAACAAACTTTATGAGGTACAGAATGAGTTATAAATGCTCCAAAAGTGGACCACAATACTTTGAAGTGCACGGCATTATAAAATCATTAGTCGAAGTTGATCTGATCAGACTGATTGAATCTTGTGAAAACTCCTCTTCTAAACCTGCAGATGATACTGGAGAAGAGAATGAATCCTGGGATGCTGAGGCTGATCCAGCCAAAGGATGGAGGTTGCATCAGTAGCAAGGAGAAGCCCAGCGTGAAGTGTGATAAAGCAGAGAAAGGAACAGGGGCAGCGAACAGCAACCAAGATGACGACCATGAGGGAAAGCCACAACATGAAAAGACTGATGAGACAAACCACCTGGCTTCACATACAGGCGTCAGCAAACCTTCGGCTGTGGAAAAGACGGACCCGTTAGCTAGCCCTGGCTTAGGAAAAATCACATATAACCCTATCACACATGCCCCAAGTATGGAAATCTACCTGTACAATACTGAACCTGTGTAACTGTTTGCTACTTAAATACGAAGATGTATGTAGTATTCGAAACTCACAGTATTGCAATTGTTTTGACATTCAACATTTAAGAACTTTGTGTTAGATGATATATGGTTCTAGTTATATGACTTAAAGTAAGGTATGAAAAATAGTGTTTTTCTATTTGTACAAAAACTCTGATAATGTACATTTGCATTGCTTCAGGTAGAAAGCTCAAACAGCTCTTTTTGTCATTCAGATGGTTTTGTTCGGAGTCCAGTGGGTCCTTCTTATTACTACCACTCCACTACAGCCAGTAGGAGACTAGTGGGACAGACCAGTAATGGAAATGCAACACTATCACCAACAGAGGGCAGCAGCGCTAACGTGGTAAGAGGACCTCAGTCCACTAACTTTGTCTTATCATGTTGTGATGTCATTTTACTACTCTTTATATTTTTGACTACGTGGATTTTCTCACTCTGTCTCTTCACCCTCCCTCCAACAGTCCATGGATCAGATTCTCCAGCGGGGTCGCTCAGCCCCTGCGGCCCACAACCGCTCCTTCTCCTTGACCCTAAACCAAACCCAGAACAACCCGTTAGTCCGCAGAGATGAGCCATCTTTGTCTGCAGGGCTCGCTGTCACATCTGCGCACCTGGTCAGTCCACAGCCTGTCAGGGTTGGATCCAACTTTAGCCATTTTATGCAAATGCTCAGATATAGATTCCAACGTTTAATGCACAAAAGTGCAAGATTATTCCAAAACTCTGCAAAACAAAAGAAATAAAATGATTATCATGCATGACTTTATTTTAACTTTCACTTTCTTCTCATGCAGAACCAGCGTTCCAGTTCTCAGGTTCGTGAGGCTCGGCCACCGCCACGGTTCAGCAAGAAAGTATTTCAGAGTAACTGTAACGTGGCTGCTGCAGGCGACCCAAGAGCCAAACTAGGCAGCTACTCCCAGGCCTATGGTACCATCAACAAGACTGATCTGGACAATCTGCTTCGAAGCCGTCCTTACAACCAGTAACTGCTGTCATATCAATGGTTAAATAGGGGCTCACGTGTTTCAACACACAACAGACTTTGTCTTGTTGCGTAGCAAACTGGAAGAGATACTGTAAAAAGAATTTGACATGTTGATCTGCTGTATGTAGATAATGACCTGTAGGCCTTATGGTTCGACATTTCATTAAGTGCATTAAGCCAGTGGGTTTCACATGGACATAGAATTACTGTAAAATATGCAAATAGATATTTTGATGAACTGTTCATATGCAGTGAGCAATTATTTTTCAAGTGAGCAATAACTTGTTATTCTATTGTGTACAGAATGGAAAAGATTAAAATCCACTGTATAAGGTTGAACATCAAACCACCATGGGGTTTAGTAATAGACTGAGGTGGAAGTGCTCACGTCCTGTGCCTGTTTAGAAATGATGTACTAATACAGCTATGTAAACACCTCCATTACAAGCGGGAATTACACATTTCTTCTTATACTGATGGAAGAATACATCTATACCAGTGGTTTCCCAACTAAGGGTCAGAATCCCTCCAAAGGGTCACAAGATAAATCTGAGGAGTCATGAGTTCAATATTCTGTAATGGGGTGTTAAGAACATTTTTTTCAAACATACAATTGGATTTTTTAGGGCTTCAAAGATGTTTTTAAATGAAACAAAATTCTAAATGTAAAGGAGAATCAGTCGTTGGTGGAACTACTTACAACTCATAGATGTATAAAACATGACAACGAGCCCCAAGTCGACACTGCAATAAAAAACTAAAAAAAATGTCTGTGGAAAACTGTTCGTGGTTGCTTGACGCAAAAGGCAAGGTCTGCAATGCTGAAACAGAGTTTTACTGAGAATTGTTGTGCAATGTTACCATCAGTAAGATCTTCAGATACTTCCTTAGAAGCACAAAGTACAGTTCTCAGCAGTGGCGTCATTAGATCTGTCTGCTCCAAGTTCTATGAATCTACAGATTTTGGTTTATTTATTTATTACAAAAGTAAGAATATTTTTTAAAACAGCCTGAGTCTAATCATGTATATCATGTGTTAAACCCCTTAAAAATCATATATTGTTGAAAAAACAAATGTTAGGAACTCAAGGACATTTTTTGTCATATCAGATTGTTAAAGTAACTTACATAATAAGGCAACAGATAGCCCAGTAACACTGAACATGCATTTCATGGTTGTACTGTAAGTTGCTGTAGTTAGATAAGTTATCATCAGGCTATTGATAGAATTTCCTCTTTTTTTTTTTTTTTTTTTTTTTAGTATTTTATCAGAAACAGAGAGGGCAGATTTATTTCGCTTTTCATTAGTTATATATAGTATAGTATTGTGTTATGGGACTTTATGGGTGAATGTGGAATGTGGAGCTTGTTAACTTTTCCCTTAACTTCCAGAACATGAACATGTGACTGTCAGACATCTTGTCAGGGTGTGTTTGAGGACAAGAGCTCAGTTCCTATGGTAATAAATTACATTAGAAAAGAGTTTATATTTTACATTTGACAGTTTAAGGTCAACTGACAGGTTTTTGATTAACTCCAAGGACAGAAAATTGAGAGTAAAGCAGAAAATCCAAAAAGACTGAACATCCACAGTTGTTCAGTGATAACTGCTGATGAAGACTTTGTAATACAACCAAAAGGGAAAAACAAAGTGAGTAAGTTCACCTTGATTTGATAGTGTTTTGCCAAAACAAAATATTTTATCTGGATTTATTTGTTCTTATAAACCACACCTGGTCAAAAACACCTTTTCAAAACTTGTCATTGTGGCTTTATTTTGCTCGTAAATACATTGTGAGCAAAATATGCTGTAGTATAATCCTTCTTTACAATTGGTTTCTTGTTCAGCTATATCTGAATTACTCCAGTAAACAGTCTGTTTGAGCAGAGTTATAGGTAGGCTAATGTTGGGAGGTGGGGCAGAGATTTTGGAGCGTGGTGTGTGACTTACTTACCTTTGTCCTGAACTTTTCCCTTAACATTTTCCTTGTCCTTTCCCTTAACTTCTGAATCAGCAGCTAACTTGAATACTGTCTCTTTTATCCAGAATGAGAACCTGACTTAAGCTGGTGTGCTTGAGCTGCAGCAAGAGAGGAGGAGAGGCAGAGATTGCATAGATGTGTGCTTTATAGATTATAAAAATGGTGTAGAGTTATACCTATGCCATCTTGAGGTATGGAGAGATCATTTTTTTTTATAGAAAACGTCCTTGTCTATAACTTTGAGATGAGTTTTTTGGGGGTTTCCTAAGCTTGCTCCTCATTTTCCCCCCTCTATAAATAATATCTTTCTCCTTATTAAGCTTTATGTTCTCACATCCTTCTTTCTCTTCTCATCTTGAACTGGTAAGCCCCATATATAATCTTTCAGCACATCACTGTGTATCAGAATACTGTGTGTCAGTTGTGTCTGTGTATCTCTTCGTGAAACTAGTTTAACCCTCGTGTCGTCCTGCGGGTCAAAATTTACCCGTTTTAAAGTTTGAAAATGTGTTGATTTTTATGTGAATATTGATAAATAAAATATTAGAAGTTTTACTGATATATGTGTAATCACTTCAGATATTGTTAGGATTTTTTGGGAAGATTTTTACTCATTTTTTGAAAATATTTACAAGAATTTTCTTGCCAAATTTATTAATTTTTTTTTTTAATGAGACTTTTAAGGGCAGCTTTTAAGGACTTAATGGAATTTTCTTCCTGATGGTTTTGCAAATTTTCAGAAATTTGAGGAATTTTTTTTGCAGAATTTTTGGATTTTTTTCAGACAAGGAAACTATATTTTTTGGTGCCCGTAAATGAGGACAACAGGAGGGTTAATCTTTAATAATCTATGTTGTTTTTTTCTAGATGATTTTAATATTTTATACACTAGAAGCTGTCAGATGAATGCAGACTGCAACACTACCCCGTGCAATGCAGTGGATTGGCAGCATAAAGGGATATTTTTTAAAGTAACTGTGCTGGGCAGCGCAGATAATAAACCGCATGACTCATGACCGTTTTTCGTGCAGCACTTTCTAGGTCTATCTAGGTCTTTCGATTGCTAAAATTGCATGTAGTTACATATTTCTAACTTGCGCAATGTAATCTCCATCTGACTGGAACTACGTGATTGAAAACTTTTCCGTCATCGAGCTAAATTGTGTGTCATTTCGGGACCTAACGGAGATTCCCACAAATCACGTGACCGCGTCGTGTGGTGTCGTCAGCGGCCCTCGACCCAGTTGTTCAGTCGGAGTCCAGAGAACCAGGAGGAGGTGCGGGGAGCCTTCATGTCGGCAGCTGCTGTCAAGTAAACGTTACAGGTGATAATTCTTTTATTTTCGGCACTATTTTACACCCGTGTTTTTTTGTTTTTTAAGTTGTTGTTGTTTTTCTTTTCAATAGACGGGTAAGCGCGACTAGCGTACGCCGCTTTTGTTAGCCGCGTCAGCATCCCCGATAACGGCCGCTTTAACGTGCGCAACGCAGAAAGCGGTGAAATCGCAAAACAGGTGCTGTTAGCCGTTAGCCAGTGTCTCGATAGAGGGAGAAAACGCCTTAAAGAGCAGCCGTTTGGCGTTTTAAAAAAGCCGACAGCATCGTTCTGTTCATGTCGGGGGCGCGGCGTGTGGTCACCGTCCTAAAAAATATATATATAAATAAATAACTTACAGCGAATGGATTCGTCATGACGAGCTAGCTTGTTGTGTTTTGAGGGGTCTGCTGTGGCCTGCAGTCCGTATTTCCGCTGTGACGGTGGTCCTCGCAATTTGGGAGCTGTATTTGTGGATTTTTGATGTAACGGTTTGTAATGATGTAATGATGAGGCCTGCATAGAGATGCGCCTTCTGCAGGTGCATCGTGAAAATGGACTGTTTGCACTGGATTCGTGTTTCTGTTTTGGTTTCCAGTCGCTCACGGTCTTGTCAAATCATTCCTTTCTGGCCCAGGTTGTTGTTTACTTTTAGTCTCTTGCATTTAGCTATAAGTCACTTTATGTTTATCTGTGGTGCTTTTCAGCTGCAGGATGATTAATATGTAATCCAACAAATGCATGGGCGACTTCAGATGTTTCTCTCTAATAGTAATATAATATTGATGTTAATCTTATATCTCAATTTCTTCATAATTAATGTGATAATTTTTTAATTAAAGAACATAGAACATTGACTTTACTTTGCTTGAACTAGGAGTGGATGATATCAATTGAGACCCTTTATCATTTTATGCATTTTATATAGTTTTTTCACCATTATTAGTGGGGTTGTTTTTAATTAAAGGACATAGAACATTGACTTTACTTTGCCTGAACTAGGAGTGGGTGACAATTTTTAATTCTTTTATCATAATATCATACTTTTGCATTTAAATATTTGTTTAGGCTGAAATAAATCATCTCTTAATTGGATAGTTAATTGGCAGATATTTCTTGCATGGAAGAATTTTTGGTGACCCCAAAACGTTTTAGCCAGCCCTAAAGGAAAATCTCCAGTTCCAAATGATAACAACTGAAAATGTTTCTATTTGGAGTTTTAATTATATACATTTTGTGTATCAAAATTATAGAGATTTAGTTTTTTCAAATGTCTGGAATACCATAACACAACAAAAATGCATAGACTTTTGCCAAAACATCTGACACACATTCATTACCTTTACTCCATGTGCACTGATCATGTTTATTGTCTGCGTAGTCACCCACCAAAGGCCCATTCTGAGCCAGGAAAATCTCAGATTGGTAACCACAACTGGTCACTGATTAATCACTGAAGCGACTGTCACAATATTGCACAACTATAAAACCACTATATCCCCTATACCTGTTTCTATGTGCACAGGCATTGATATCTTTATACACTTTCTCTGTGAATAATAAATATACCTTAAAATACGTGCTGTCTTCCTTAGCCGGCCTAGATCCCAAATTGCTCTTTTAAACCCTCCAGTAAATTATTTTTAGTAATAACTGACAGTGTTAGTGGTTGAGGGTCTTCATTCACAATCTGGATGCCTTTTGTTGACTCAAGCTCAAGGAAAATGATGATAGCATCATGTGTTATCAGACCATGGTCATCAAATGATGCCATCTGGTCTAAATTTGTTTACTGTCTTTACAATACATTTTTAAGTTTAATTGCTTAGTTTAAGAAGATTTGGATACACAACCAGGTTATCTATCTTGCCAGCACCACTTCCTAAAATTGGCAGGTGTTTACACGCTGTAAGGAGTGAATATTTGAATTTAACTCTCAACTTGTGTTTATGCTACAACAGTGTATTGCTGCCAAGGGGCAAAAATGTTTTTACAACAGTCAGTTTGTAATGAAATTTATTTCTATTATGACTAATTAAAAAGTTATTTTGTTTGAAAAGAATATATTCTTTTGTCATCATGACAAAACTCGCCATAACTAATGTACAAAGTTTCATGTTACTATGAAAAACAATACTCAATCAAGATAAGAAAATGAATTGTAACTAACATGAAATTATAATAAAACACAATTTTTCACTATAGCAAAAACACATTTCCATTATAGCAAGAAACTGTGCATATATTTATTTCAAAGTGGCAGCAGTTTGTTGTCATATGATGGTAACGTACCTAAAGTGCAGCCATCTGCTACAAGGCGAGGTGTCTGTAGGTTTGACATAGCCAGAGCTGCTGCTGACACTGCACATCACGATGACACGATCTAGCCAGACTGCTGCACTGACTGGCTGATCAGCTGAAAGCAACACTGTGTAGGCTTTTATCTGCCAGGTGGTCCAGTTGACTGTTTTATAATAGGACGCAAACTGTTCTCAGTGTGAACTGAATACTTTCCGGAGTTTACTTAAAATTAAGCTGGTTCTGTTGTTTGTGGATTGTGTATGTGAAGCAACCATGTGGAGCTTTTTCTTCCCAAAGGTTACAAAACTGTGTTATCACAGTCACTCAGTCATCATGTGACTGTGAAACAGCATTTTATCTTTTGATTATGTCACTCAGTGAAGTTTATGATGCTGGTTTGTAGGTTTTAGAAGGCATTATTCAAAAGTTGTACACTCCATCTTTAACATAATTTGATTTGATTTTACTGCTTACATTATCATCCATCAAAGAACACAACTTTTGATTTTAACTTGTGGCGCTATGTGCTGTAACATGCTGACCTTCCTATTGGCCCCCCTGCTTTGTGTGCCTGTTCCTGTGTTGTCACTGCATTTCCTGGTGTTGCTCAGGCATGCTCATAGCATGTTGTATTATAGGGTTGTCGAGGTATTGTACCAGCCTAATTGTGTTAACTTGTGTCTCTGGCTAGCCCACTGAATTCCTCCCTTTAACCTAATTCCGGAGTGATAGCTATCAGCAGAAGCCAGAGATAGCGGCACTGTCTTTATCCACAGCGTTTGGGCGTCTGTCCTAAGAGGATTTGAAATCTCCCACGTAATGCTTGTAAAGCTGTAGGAGCCGTCCCTTAAACTGACCCCCCACTCTAAAAAAAAAAAAAAGAAAGAAAGAAAGAAAGAAAAGCGGTATTGACTATTAATTTTCATTTTCTCTCAAATATAGAAGTGAAACTATTGTGGTTTTTGACTTGAACTTGTGCACTTGTAGGATGAGTGGTTGAAAGAGAGGGCATAAACTTGTGTGTGTCCCTCACTTCTTCTCATACAAAACAGTGTTTGCTTTCTTTGTTTAATACCATTGTTTTAATCATTTTTGGACAATTCTGATTTCATGGCATGAAGTGCTGTTATGCTGTTCTACAGCTACATGAATGAATGACTTAAGACGTGGAAAATCAGTCTGTTGTCAAAATATCAGAAAAGAAGAATGTCTGCAAACACGCAGCTGTTGTGACTTCATGCATATTTCTGACATTAGCGTCCCATCCTGTGTACTGTGTAGTGTGTTAACTTCGGATTATATGAAGTAATCCATTGTACACAGACAGAAAGCCACAAACAGGCCAGTACAGATGAATTTAGCACTACAGATAATGTGAAGTCACTTCTGTTCAACATATCTGAAGCTCTTCAAAGCCTTTTGTGTTTTTAAACAATTTCAAAATCTAAATATAAGTTCCGGTTGAGGTGTAGTTCAAGTAAAGTTTATTAAATGTAGGGGGGAAAAAAATCATACTTTGCTGATATAATTAATAATTCAAATTAATCAGACACAGAAATACTTCACTGATCCATGAGGGGAAATTACTTAATTCATACTATCATTTTAAAAATACTTTGCGGTCCAAACTGTGTTTTTTTTAGCAGCAAGTTTTTATAAACTACCAAAATTAGTTCTTGCTGTACAAATGCAACTCCGACTATTCTGATAATAATTAGTTTCTCATTTGCAAAATTTTCAAAATTAATAATGTAATTAATTACAATTATAATTAATTCTAATTATAATTTACACCACCTTGCACTTAGAGAAATTGTCATGAACCCATTTCATTTTCTTTCTCTCTGTTGACCAAGCCATGAACTGACTAAAGATGAAAGTAACAGGCTTAGTTTTGTTTATCAATAAAGTTACAGTTGCAAAGTTGAAGACCTATGACACAGTGATTGCGTCCGACACTAATGTCCTTGTTTTTATCTTTATATATGATATGAACCTTATTGCCCAGTCTTAACCCAAATGACAAAATCTTATAAATCTTGAGTTAAATGCTTTCCATGGACATTGGCCTGGAGGGGAGGCGGATCACATGCTTTGAGTGTCTTGGTCACATGATTAGTTAGGCACTTTTAGGGCATTAGCTACATCTCTGGGTTCATTTAGCGGACAGATGTCATGTCTTGTGTGACATAAGCAAACAAAATTTGGATTGTGTTATATAGTTATTATAGATGGTACTTGTGTCTGTATAAAGAAGCGAGTAATCTGTTTATGTAAACTAATTTCGACTGCAGTGCAAACACTGAACTGACAGATGGATTCTCCAAGAAAACAGCAAAACTGTGCTACTCGGTGTACAGTACGTCCTCCTTACACAACCATTGTTGTCCAGGGAGGGATTTGGCTCCTCAGATAATGATTTGTAATCTTCTATGATCTTAATGGAGACTGTCAGTGTGAAGCACCTCCAGCGTGTCTGCAGTGTCTCACTGCCCCATCCTAATGATGGACAGACAAGGATCATGGGGACACATGCTGGAGTACGGATGTGTTTGTCAGGGAAAATAGAGCAGTGTTGCATAATGCTTACTGTTAATTCAATGTGGCTTGAAAAGAGGGGAGGAGATAGATGGAAGGAGTATGAGAAACGGTAAACAGGATTTTCTGTGGTCTGATCTGCTCCTGAATGGATATTCTTGTACTTTTTTAAGTTGATGGTGATGCTCAGAGTCTGTTTACATATGTATACACTATATACATAACTGTATACTTATAGAAAGTCTATTTTAAACAGCATAGGCCTATGCACCACTGTAAAGTCAGCCTGCTACCCACTCCAGGGCTTCTTTTGAAGTCAGCAATTAGCTCAATGGTTTTTGGCTCCCTTCTTGCACAGCAGAAGTTTTTCTCTGGGGACTGTGGGCCTTTATATGAAACCTGCACAGCACATTTGGAAGCACTAATCAGCCTTATAAATTTGGCATCTCTTGTGCGGAGATTTCAGTTTTCTAGTCTGCAGCTCTGTTCATGTAGATGCCTTGTTAACATTATAGATTGCAATGCCAATGGCAGAGAAACCTGTTGGCCCAGGATGTGCAGGGGCCTGGTGCGGGGAGGGTCACTGCAGTAATGGCCAACATGTCAGGTCTCTTACTGAGGCAAAGCAGATTAGTAATACATTTGGTTACCAAGGCACCACTTGCGTCCATGGTAACGCCGTCAGCACTGGTGTGAACAGTTTGCTGTCTTGTAGTTTGTCTTCACCATCCATCCCTCCTTCACTTCACTTTCTCTGCTAGCTAAGTCCAAACAGCTAATGAATGGGGATGATAAATTATGTAAGTAAAACGTGGTTATAAGCAAAATATATTTCTTATGGGTAGTTTTGTTTTTATTATTTTCTTACATATAGGAGAAATTGTTAATAATAATATAATTTTAGTCTAGTAGAATTGAGATCACATTTTTCAGTTTAGTTGATACTGAAAACAAATAAGTAGTTGCATGATTAACCATCAGATAGTGGCTTCCATTAAGTAAAGTTACTGTAAAGTAGCATTATTTAGCCAAGGTGGTTTATTTTGCATCCTAATGCATACACAGTTCTGCACTGTGGAGTCAGAGGAGTTTCTGTGCGGTTGAGTTTTTCTAGGACTGGAGTTTCTGGAAACAACACATTTAGAGTCATGCCTTTTGTTCATTTTTGTTTTCATTTAATCCACCTCCTAAGTCTTGATTAGTACTTCCTGTTGTCAGCTATAACAATCAGATGGCCCTCATTAACCGTTCTTCTTAGAGAGCTGCGATGCAAGTGCCTTTTCTAGCATTTGTAGACTATAGCCTGTGGCTGCTGCAAACAGCTTTCTCGTGAAATACCATAGGATGATTGTAATCAGAATAACTTTCATAATCCCTGCAGGGAAATTGTTCATTGATCACTGATACCTTTACTACTCTCTAATCTCTTCCATTTCAGTATGTGTAAATGTATAGTTATTGCACACCTATTTACACATGTAGCCTTTCTTTTAATATGGTCATAGTTTCTACAGATTCAGCATTCTTATTCTCTTGAGGTTGTGTGATAGATTATCTGTGTTTCATCATCATTTAACCACCTACTTTAATTTAGAGTCTGCGGAAATAACATTTTATTAACAAAATGCCCCCCTTTGTCCTGTAGTTACCACAAATTTATTGCACTCTGGTTCAGATGATTTGGTTTATTATTGAGAACTCTGCATCATTAACACAGCGAGTTAAATGAGCTTGTGGTGCCAGTTAACCTTGATCATGAGTGTTAGCCCCAGTGAAACCCGTAATCCCGTTTTGTGATTTAGATGCCTGGTTGCTTATCAGAATATGCTGAGGTGCAAAAGACTTGTTGAGCTGTAAAGTGTCTTCTTCAAGACATGTAGTGTATTAATTCAATGTTACTAATAACGTATGTTTTTTTGTTTTTTTTGATTATGTCTTATCTTTGCTATCTGCATGTAAGTTTTTCTTTTCTATCTATTGTCTACACTGTCTTTGCTTTTTAACCTTTTAACTTTTCTGTTGTGTGGCCTTGTCCTGTGTCATTTTAACATCTACCTGCCCTGGGACTACAGATGAAAATTAGTCCTCGAGGCTAAATCTGGCATATTTACATGTGGACATTTCTTGACTCATGTTGATTAATATGCACTGTCCCATCTTAAATAAATAAATAAATAAATAAATAAATAAAGTCCTTTCGGTAACATCTTCCAAGCATCTCTAATGCCCTAATATATATATATATATATATATATATATATATATATATATATATATATATATATACATATATACATATATATATATGTATATATGTATATATGTATATATATAGATATATATATAGATATATATAGATATATATATGGTACATATGACCAGCAGTTGCATACTTTGACATCCATCAGTACACAGTCTGTGCAGCAGACCTTTAATTTAATAAGGAAAAATTAAACGAATCCCTCTTCCAAGACACACAACCATGCAATAAATATTATGTTGTTGATGTTATTGATGTAAAAAAATGTAATGTCTTCATTCACACAATCGTTTAACACTGTTAAAGACAGAGTGTAGAAAAGAAACAGTTTAGTAGAATCAAAATCTGAAAAAAGTAGACAAGATCATAGTACAAATACAGAATTTCTTGTGAAATAGAAGGGCCATGTCCTGTGGTTCTGCTTAATGTCTCGGTCCATTCCTCCTGCTGCATTGTTTGATTGCCTGTCACATTTTTAATCAGGCAGATGCAGTGTTTGTGTCTTTGCCAGTTTGGCCTAGATGTTGTGCTGTCACTACTTTTTCTCTGCTTCGTTGTGGCACAGTTGCAGCGCAAGAATAATTGTGAAATTGTACAAATATCCATGGTGTGAACGTAACATTTAAATTTAAATCTGCTTAGCTATTTAATATATGTTTGTGTTGGATATGGATGTTTAAACCTAAATAGCTGCTGTATAATTCTGCTTCTCTCTTTTTCATAGATTGTTGCTGCAGAGTGAGCATTTCTCCACACAATGTCCCAGGACAAGAGTGGATACCCTGTAATGGGTGAGACAAACCCACTTCATAACAATGTCTACGGACCCCCTCAGCCAGGTTTTGGCATGCCCCCTCCCAACTACAGCCAAGCCCCAGGGGGACCGTACCCACCAGCCGCCGGATATGGACAGCCTGGCTTTCCACAGGCAGGCCCAGGTTTTGCCCCTGGTCCATACCCTCAGATGCCTTACCCTCAGATGCCCTATCCACAGGGACCCTACCCTCAGGGGCCTTACCAGCAAGGACCCGGACAGCCAGGCTTTCCTGAAGACCCGATGGGTAAGTGATTATGATGAGATACTCTCTTGGTACAAGTATTTTTTTCAAGTACACACCTAAATGTTTTCACTGAGGTAATAAAACATTAAAAAGCTAAACAGTGGGGACCTTACGTATATGATGATGGGCACATTTTGAAATTATACTCTGCTATGATGAGCTCTTTGTTATTTTGCCAAAAAAAGGTGGGGGGTGGGGGGTGGGGGGTGGGGGGGTCAGCTATAGTTGTTTTTCCACTTATTTCATTAAACTGTCTCAGTTTTACATGTGAAAGCTGGAAGAAGGCATATTTTTATCCCTGGAAAGAAGAGAGCCAGTGTTTTCACAAGGATAATCCAGTAACCAGCCAGTGGAATAATGTGCTAGCTCAAGGGGGGTCTGGGGGCATGCCGACATCAAATGTAAACATGTATTTAAATTTTTACAAAAGAGAATTGGGCCTCATGTATACCTCAGCCTTCACAGTCGGGTAGTAGCTTTTAATATCTATAACCACGCCTGTTCCTGACTAATCAGAACTTGTGCAAGCAGAAATCATGAGACCTTATTTAATATTTTTTATACATTTATTTACATCTTCGCTGTAAGGCTTAAGGCGTGCTACATTATGGTTAATATATTGTTTTACCTGAAACATAATGTACTTTAATTCAACAAGACAGCTACCATTTGCATTGGTTTTATATTAAATTACTTGTATTAAAAAAATCTATGCCAATAATAACTGTAAAATAGCAAAACCTGTGAATCACTTGACCCTACTGTGAATCTGCTGAATCAGCTCAAGTTTCAATTCATATTGAGCTGTAAAAAACACAATGTCAATAAAGATTATACAGTAATTCTTTCATTTATTAAACCTATAGATTCAGCACTTCCAGTTGCTATTTTATTAGAAGCAAAAATTTAAATAATGAAGTGACCAGCTGGACTAATACGAGTAGTCATCTGCTGGGCCAGCAGCCGGTGCTTATGAAAAGCTCTTGGAGAGCACAATATTGACCCCACTTTAGATCAGACTCGACACAGATGAATGGGCAATTAGTGAGATGATCAATACTACCGTCAGCGCATGCTAAAAATGCCACAAACATCCATCTGCTTGTTTTGGAAATTGCTTTTTTTAAGCTACTGATAGTCGTCTTATAATTGTTATTCAGGAGCACCTGCAGGCAGTCATGGATACCATGGCGATGGCCCTCCATCTTACTACGACAATGAGGAGTTCACCAACTCTGGTTTTGAGGACAAGACTATCCGACAAGCTTTCATCAGAAAAGTAGGTCTTTTTGTATCTAACAGATAAAAAATTTACAGTAAAGTCTGTAATATGTCTCACATTATCACAAAATACTACCAAAATATAATCCGCCATCTCTGAAAAATTGCTTAATATCTTAATTTCTCTTCAGGTCTTCATGGTTCTAACAGTGCAGCTACTGGTCACTTTCTCCTTCGTTGCCGTCTTCACCTTTGTCGATGATGCCAAATACTTTGTGCGTCGTAATCCGTGGACATACTACGTGTCATATGCAGTCTTCTTTGTGGCTCTGATCGTCCTGAGCTGCTGTGGAGACTTCCGCCGCAAACACCCCTGGAATTTGGTTGCTCTGGTAAGAACTTGCCTGAACACCAAATAATAAAGTTGGGAATACAAGGGGTTAACGATTTAGGGAAAATGTCTAATTTCGATTTGTCTGAGAGATACTGATCTGATCTGTGATATCACTCTTTAATGTCAAGCTTTCGCTTAATATTCACCGTGTAGTAAATTTAAAACATGCAGTGGAGCATTACAACATTACATACCAAAAGGACAGCATGATATGTGAAAATTATTGGCACAACAGTTTAAACTCTGGGCCACAGGCTGCAAAATATATGAGGTCTGGCTATTAAATAATGACACTGGGCTTATGTTGGCTGAACCAAAGCGTACTTGTCTGAACCATGAGATACACATTGATTAATGGGCAGCATGAACAATCCCTGAAAGTTCAGTCTCCTCAAGTTAAATAAAACTGAATTACAGCATTAGTCTTACTGTTTAATAGCCACATGTTGCACATCCTGAACTGCAACCTGTGCAATTTGCTAATAGTTTAAAATTGCAAAATTAATTTCACATCAAATAATTGTTAAACCCTAAGGAATACTTCTTGTAAAAGTCTGTTTACATAATAAATAAGCTGGGTTGTGACTTCTGACATGCACATGTTGTATTAGCAGTATTTGCATGCAACAAAAATAAGGAATTGTTAGGCACAAAATAATGCAAAATGAGTTGAAATGCAGTCAAATGCAAGGCAGAAGTGTAGTGGAGGTTGAACACACACACCTCTATATTCTGAAATAAGCTCTTAGGCCGACAACATGAGGTATTATCCTTAAGTTACCCTTAAAGAGGTGCTGTAATATATTTTTGGCTAAATGTAAGACTTAAAAAGAGTGTAGTGAGCGATGTTAATTTGGTCGTTTTCTTACAGTCCATCCTGACGCTGAGCCTCTCCTACATGGTGGGCATGATCGCCAGCTTCTACGACACAGAGACAGTCATCATGGCTGTGGGCATCACTGCAGTGGTCTGCTTTACCGTCGTCCTCTTCTCACTACAGGTCAGCACACACAAACGGCTGCTTTAGCACACGTATCCAAATGCCTACACGCCCACATCCAAACATCATCCCTCTGTTACTTTGTTTTTTGAATTGAATTTGAAGCAAAGTCAGAATTTCCTCTGATTAATATTCACGTTGAGCAATACTGTTCTGCCTGGCACAGTATGAGTGCAGATTCCCATTGCAGCCACACTCACTCTAAAGTATCTTTTTCAGAATTACAGCTTCTTCTTAAATGAGTTTAAAACATGAAATATTCAAACTACTACCTCTGAGAGTCTTATGAATTATCAAAAACTGCAGTGAACTACATGTCTGTAAGTTCTGCTGGGTGCTGGGCCTCATGTCCTGCCTCAGCTCATACTTTCCAACATCTTGCTTTCTTTGTTTTAGGTCTGATTTGAATTTTTTTCTTTACAGAGCAAGTACGACTTCACTTCATGTCGGGGCGTGCTGTTCGTGTGCTTGATCGTGCTGTTGCTCTTCTCCATCCTCTGCATCTTCATCCGCCACAGGATCCTGCACATCGTCTATGCCTCACTCGGAGCCCTGCTCTTCACCTGCGTAAGTTTCACAGTTATATAATATGTCCTTTTAAAAATTGCAAACCTTGTCACATCAGGAATTTTAGCGTTTCAGTGAGTTCCTGAGCGTCTTTGTTTTTCGTCCATTGTTTGTGGGAAATTTCAAAGTTCACACTACAATAATGATAATTTCGATGTCGTTCCTTGAGCAAAGGTCAGATAATTTCATCCGACATCTAATCTGCAAGTTTGTTATCAAGTTCGCCACAGCACTTTGTTTTTTGACCGTGTTTATCATTGGTATACAGATGGCATTCCACCTTCCAATGAACTTCATCTGCTCAATATTAATTGCATGTGCAGAATGTTAAAGAGTAAAGCACAAGCTGAGTGGAGAAAAAAGATTCACGCTTAGAGGAAAGTGCTGCATAAACCTTCCTCTCAACATCGGAATGTGTCACCGCACACTGTGAGATCCAACCTCCACCACAACAGCTGTTAAAACACTATGAGCATTGAATTATGTAGAGGGTAAAATAAGTGTGTTGAGCCAACAGATGAAGAAGATGACCTTCTCATGAGTGGATTTTACTCTGATAAAGCAGGAGGGGATGTGATAGGATGCACTGGATAGTACAGAGCAACTCCTGAAGTCATAACAATTGCTCTATTGGTCTTAAATATACTAGTGCTATCAGTCTATGGAATAGGGCAACCTGAATCGCTTTTCAGGAGTGAAAATAAAACAAGAATATTGCTATCCATTGTGGCAACCATGTTGTCTCAACTCCTAAGTGGGTGTTCAGTCCAAAGACAGCCCTGCATTAAAATTGGGCTGTTATAGTGTGTGTTGCTTAAAGTACCTGTGAGAAATTTATAAAGTCCATGAGCCAAGTGGTTTATACAATATTATGCATTTTACTGTATCGCAAATTTGCCTACAAAATAGCAATTTTAAAAAAAATTCTTCCTGATGCAAAGTAATCTACAAAATAGGTGCATCTGGATTACTTTATTCACTGCTGCAGTGCCAAAGTGGGTCAACTTAAACTTTTTTGACAGAGAACCCTGTCTTTATGTTTTGGCTTTGGCATCTGGCCTGAATTAAGAGTGGTTCCCTTAAATGGATTAGAGGGCTACATTTTTTATGTTGTACTGTCTAGAAGCAGCCAAAATGTCTCAATATGTCTGAAACCTAAGAGAAACTTTATATATGTATGACAATATTAAATAAAACTGGTTATTTATGGCCCATGTACATACTAAAATTTAATATTTGCAGCTTCCAGGATATGTGTATTCAGACTTAGGTTTATGAGAGTATATGGATGTATTTAGCGTATGTCACTGTTGTATCTGAAACAATAACTGTTAAAATTAATTTTTTGGGCCAGTCATCATAGATCACATTAGTATAAATGTTCTAAATCTTCACCTTTCCTCTTTGCAGTTTTTGGCTGTTGACACCCAGCTTCTCCTTGGCAACAAGAAGCTGGCCCTGAGTCCAGAGGAGTACATATTCGCTGCCCTCAACCTCTACACCGACATCATCAACATTTTCCTCTACATCCTGGCTATTGTGGGACGCTCCCGCGAATGAGGCGGCACCTGCGAGAGAATAGCTGCAAGACAGAGAATGCCTCCCTTTATTGTGAAATGTTGCTAACATGCCCTTTCCCTCTGACTCATTCAACTTTTTCCCAAGATGCTCTTTGTTTCCCTTCCTATCACACACACACAGTTCTGTTTTTCAAACAGGGAGTAGTGATGTGAAGGAAATGCAGCCTGTCATAAGATTCAGATTCACTTTATTGTCATTGCAACAAGTGCAACGAAAGGTAAGATGAAGCTGAGAGGGGCACTTATTTATTTCCTCGAAAGCAAATCTTACCATTAATGACAGAATGATCTGTCTTCAGTTTTGACCACTCCACTCGCTCTAACTGTCCTCTGCTTCTACTAACACAGATGGCTATGTCGACATCACCTGCCCCCCGATTTTCCTGCTTGGCTCGGCACAGTGCAGAATAAACCATGTTATCCTGTGGGTGCTTGGCACTCAGCCTGGCCTTGCTGTAGAGATTTAACAGAAAATGATTGGGGAAGATAATGCTAAATATTGATGCAAACCACCTTTTGCCTGAAGAGAAGTTAGTGTTAGAAATACCCTCCTCCTTCAGATCTGTCTGTTTTCCCAAACGTATCTTTCAGCCTGCTGGTGTGAAGTAACTCTGCATGGCAAAACTGGACACACAACTAAAGATGTGGTATGATTCTCTAGAGCTACCAGAGGAATATCTCTAGCTTGCTTGTCACAGCTGTAAATAGTTAAGTGTATTACTGTATATGATGCCAGTATTCCCCTCCCCTACCTCTGAAAGGCATGCTGGAGCAATTCAAATGGATGTGTTGCTTTTTGGAAAAATGTGCTTTAGCATATGGTACAGCAACTAAAATCTTTTAATGGCATAAGAATGAAGATCAGAGTTGGATGTATATGATAAACATAAATTAATATTTATAAACAGTATATTCTTACAGAAGATCTTTTCAAAATAAAGACATTTTTGTTCTAAAATTATTTGTGTAACTCCAAAGCTGTTATCTTACTTTTCCTTCATCTTTTTTTTCTCGTTACTATCCCCTCGTCTGCTCATTAATGTGAAGTGAAATTCAGTGTTATATTTTTTTTTCTCATTACACCTAATATTTAAGATACTGGCATTTCTGGCCACTTTAAATTAAGCTGGTCCTTTCAACGCTATTATCAGATCAATGGGCACTGGACTTGAAGGAAATGGAAGATACCACTTATCTGTTTATTGAGTTTGATGTAGATAACAGGGTTGCTTTGCAGATGGTGTAAAGCATAGAAAAAAAGGAACTCGGACTCGAGTTGATTGCCAACCCGTAACACACTGGTTACACACTTGCTTAAAGTGAAACACACAAAATAAGCTAACATGCACTGGAAGCCAAAATACTTGTACATGCCAACACAGACACAAGTTGAATAATATATTAATCTTGAATATTTTTATTCAGTAATTTCTGTTTTGATTCTCACCTCTTGCATGACCCACTCCTCATTTGCATGTGCTGATAATGCACACAGTACAGCTACTGTGTACTGCAACTATCTGGGGAGACAATGTTGTAAGGCAGCCCTGTTAGACCTTTTTTTTCCTCTTTTTTTAAGTTATTGTGTTTGTATCTAACTAATGTGTAAGTGTATATAGACCTCCTTAGTGGTTTGACGTGTATAGGTAAAGTCAGTTTTGGGCTTTGTAGGTCTGTTCGCATTGTATATTTGCATCAAATTGAAGTTGAACTGGATTCCTCAACACAGCTGTTTGCTTTTCATTAAAACTAATACAATGTAAAGGTGTTGAACTTGGAGTGTTGATTTATGTTTCAACAGCCACACTAGATAAAGGAAACGGAACTTCCTGAGCTCCTGCAAAGACATTTATCTGATAAAAGAATACCGCTGTGTTTTTTGTTGTACTTTCCAGAGCATTTCCAGTATCAGCTGATTTTTGTCACAAAACAATGAATTTGTAGCAGCCAATAAGTAGCAAAGAGTTGTCAACCAAAGATTCTGACACTTTATTTTCACATTTATCTTGGTCACATTTCCTAAATAAAACTTAGTGTCTCAATTTAAGACCCCCTCCAGAGAAACTTAAGTTTGTTCTTCGCAGTGTAACAGTGACAGACTTAAAAGTACAGATTTAGATTTCCAGGGTGTCATACATAACAAACGTAAAGAATCAACCTTGTAAACTTGCAGGAGTGTAATTACTCTTCTTTAGAATTGGCTTGAATATGTGTTAAAGTAGATTGTTTTTTTTTTTTTTAAGGAAAAGAAACTTTAATGTGTCACTAAATGAAATAAGTGTTTTTGGAAGTCATATATTTGTGTTAAATATAATATAAAAAGTCCAGTATCAGTGGGTGACTTCAGATCTGATACCTTGCCACATATCAGAAGCTAATAATACAGTTTACTTGCACTGAAATACATTATGAGAGCATCAATTAAGAGTAAGATTAAGATGACAACTATTTCCAAACATAAATATAGATATTTAAAACAATAATTACATATTGACTTATGCAGTGGTGGCACAGCAGAAGGTAGCACTGTTCATTGTTGATGAACTTTAATATACAATGTATGGTAATTAAGTGGAGAAGGTTAGTCTTACAATGTTTGCTTTTCAAAAAATAACGCTTATGTATGACTAAAATAATTAAATCAATGCATTATGCTCATAGACTATAATAACGCTAAAATATATAGAGCTTTACTACACAGTATGATTCTGCTTATGGTGTACACGCGCGTGCACAGCCGTTTGGAGGTTGAGGAACAACAGGTAGTTCTGGAAAAGAGGCCGTCTGGATAAACATGCACGAACCGGGAGGTTAGACGACCAACATTTAAGTTTAACTAGTAGTCACCGATTCAGAAATAACCCACAAGAAGTTTTTTGAATATACTAAACGGTCGTTAGCTGTAAGACTGCGACAACTATCGTGTAACTGTTCAGTTATCTTTAGCTAGCCGGCTAAGTAGTTAGCTAATCCGTCAAATAGCACAAGTATATTTCATTTTGAAAAGTCACTCATGTTAGCTAAACACGACACTCTGCATTGCAAACTAGCAATTTCACTTGGTTAACTATAGTACAGTGCCGGTATTTGTACCTGTTCTCGACTTGTAAGGAAACTTTTAGTTTGGTGGCTAACATTTCTTACTGTAACGCCATTTGCTAGCTAACACCAGCTCATATAGCCACAGGAAGCTAAAACAATATAGAGACGCAAAATCTGACATTTCCCTTTTATTGACATTACAGGATTCAGCATTGAGGACATGATTACACCGGTGAAAGAAGGTAAACTGTTCTAAACGCAAATTATTGATCAGTTGTCAGCTATCAAATTACTCACCAACTACACTGAGTAAAAATATAAATGCAGCATTCAACTGTCCTCTGGCTGACAGATGGTTGAAAAACTAGTTTCTATTGTCCTGTTTAGAGGAGGGTTAATTTAACCAATTTCACACATAAAGTTGTTAAATTAGTGACAAATTGTCTACCATTGATTTAATCTATTTTTTGGAGAGGTGTGTCTTTAAAGGAAATGAAAAGATAGTGACCAGAACACCAACACTCCTTTGACTTGTGACTATAAAGGGCCACCTTACAATGCAGATTTATTCAAATAACAATACCACAGATCAGAAAAGAAAGATACAACATGTTGACATGCTGAATATTGGCATGTCTAGCATAGCCAGGCACTTGTATGTGCACAACTCCTATTTGTCAGCTACGAAATTGGTTCAGACAGCATGATCAAACAGTCTGCCACAAGATGCTGTACCAGGGGTCTCAAACATGTGGCCCGCGGGCCAAAACCAGCCCTCCAGAGGGTCCAATCCAGCCTGTGGGATGACTTTGTAAAGTGTAAAAATTACAAAGAAGACATCAACTGCAAATTGTAAATTTGTGAAAGTATAAATTAAAATAATTTCTAGACCATGACAAGTTGTTTTTGGTCATAAAGTAAAATTCTAGATTGTTCATTTTGTCATTTTGTTTCTCATTTTTCTAATATTTTGTCTTGTTTTTGTGTTTTTTTGTCTGACTTGTCATTTGCCTAATATTTCTTGTCCTTTTGTTTCTTGATATAATGTGCATTTGGTTGTTTCATGACCTCCATTCAGTCGTAGTGATACCATGTGTTGGAAAATAGAAAAGAATGGATAGAACAGTTTTTTACAAATTGTGCTACATTTCCTTTATTGTTCAGTATGTTTCGGTAATTGTTATGGGTAGTTTTTATAGTAAAATAAGCAAAATACTCTGATTCTAGCTTCTTCACTGTGAATAGCTGGTTTCTTATCTCCTTTATGACAGTAAACTCAGTGTCTTTGGGTTGAGGGCAAAACAAAACATTTAGGGATGTCATATTCAGCTTTGGGACTTTCTGACATTTTACAGACCAAACAACTAATCCATTAATTATTAGTGTAAACAACAATTTAAAAAAAATGATTAAAGCCTCATGGCTGATAAATTTTCATGCACTGCTCTGTCAGGTGGAGAAATGCAGGAGCCCAAGGTTGAGCAGCTGATGGGCAAACTAAGGAAGCTTCAACAAGGTATGGTTTGACTGATCTGACATGTTTTTAACTACTGCTAAATTTGTATAACTTTAGAGAAAAACGTATTCACTTGTGAGATTGTCTGGGGCTGTTCAGACTCAATAACGACATCCTTCAGACGAACTGGAGATGAGTTGGGTTTTATACTGTATGTTTTATTGATTTAAACACCCCAGTTGAAGAGCCCATAGCTGTGGTGAGCTTACTTTGCGTGAAAATTATTTTAAATTATTTGGATTTAAAAAAAAATAAATAAATAAAAATAAAAAATCAAGCTACATTTTATTTACGTGGCTAGATACCCTTTTTACTTGTACATAAAGTTTTTAAAGCATTGTTTGTGTTCCTTCCTAGTATTTTTGACGTTTCAATCTACATTAGGTTAAGCAAAGAGTAAAGCTGAAGCAAAATTAAACCGTCGTGATTTTCCTGTCTTGAATTGAGTTGTGCCTGCATTGCGCATGCGTGTCGTAGCAGCATGGTGGTTGTAGAATTCACCGATGATTGGGGTTTTATTTGTATCTGTATGTATTGTGTTAGCAGAATATTCTCCTCATCAATCGGAATCACTTACTTCTTGTCACATACCTGCACGAATTTCAGCCATAGCTTTTAACGGAGCAGCATGCTGATGTGAAGCAGCTATCTTGACGCGCCTGTTAGTCTTTGTGAAGCTACACTTCCTGCTTCCGCCTTCAAATCGCACTGAATTTTCTCTTAAAATAGCTAAGATGCTGTTAAAAAAGACCATGTGAAGCACGTTTACGATGTCCTTAAGCGGTGAACCATTTGTACGATGTGAAAATCTTAAGCACGGAGGTCGTAGTTTGATAGAAATGTTTTTGGCGATGCGCACCAATAAGAAGCCTGGTCGTACTGACGATATGGTAATAATCACGCATTGCATTTTACGTTTAACAGAAACAATCGAAATGTAACTAAAAGCTTCACAAATTAAAATTACACGATCCTTACTTAAACAAAAACTCGTTCAAGTACATACAGGAAGTAAAGGGGAAACATGGTGGGGAACTTAAAACCGTGACTTAGAGAGCTGTGTCCGCTGGCTATAGCAGTTCTGGCAACAGCAAATCAGTATTATCAGTGAGGTATATCCTTACCTGTTACTCCATCCGTGGAGTTGCAGAACATGATGAATGGAGAATCATGAGATATGATTAATATCTCCATCTTTTGGGGAACAGCAACACCCCTTAAGACCATTCTGACCACAGCTGTAAATAAAAATTTAAAATGAGGAGAAGTGTGGCTGAACTTCACTTAAACATTTGGATCTTTAAATAAATTTCTGTGTTGAACTATAACATTTTGCATACTAGGTAATGTTTTTAAGACAAGCTATTTTAATATTCATATTAACATAGCTAGACTTGATATGTACTGCAGATGCCTGTAATTTATTATTTCACAACATACTGTGTGATATCACTTTACTGTTTTAAAATCATTGCCAGTATTACTTCCTACTTTTCTATTCTGCTCTTATTTCAGCTTACTTCTTATTTTTTGTAATGTATCATACTTATATCTTATTGCTTTTCTGTCATTGTTGGCACTGTATTTATTCTTATGTTATATATTTTCTCCTGTGCAATATCTGGCACAAGAATTTCTTTCAGGACTGAAAAAAATGTTTATCTTTTCTTCAATTCTTCCTTGTCAAAAAGAACATTTCAGCTGTTTATAATGTCATTGTTGATCTTCATACCCACAATTGTCATTTGGAATATAGACATCGTCATTCTTCATGGAGCAAATTCACATTGTGGAATGCAGCTGAAATACTACGTGTTATTTTCAGTTTCAGATACTGTTTCTACAGTTTAATTCTGACCTGTTATCATAATCCTGGTTCAAGGTATCTTTGATTCCCCTCAATTCAACATGTCTACATTGTTTTCTTACGTATCTTCAACTCAGTTTGAACTGAAGATATGAAATAAGATCTCAAACTGTAATTCTGCCAGGTTGAAATGTATTAGCACAGATATCTTCAATTAGAGTTTTATTAGGTTAAATGTTGTTGCAGATAATTACAAGAGAAGCTACAGCACATCAGAGTCAACTTGCTTTTCAAACATACTATGGCACTGCAACTGTAACCACATATGATACGCAGTTTTACCACGTCAGAGCATCCCCGTAGTTAATTTTGGCCACAAGTTTCTAATGAATAAAGGTTTCCACAAACTCATTACTGATACGCTCTTCTTATATCACGGCATTTCCTAATGATCTTATCCACGTCTGCAGATACCTCTGCTTTGCTAACAGAGGTCCAATGCTTTGCTGACTAATATCCAGTGGAAAGCCTCTCATGAGATACTTTAAGTAACCTTTAAGATATGTGCAACCATTGCTTTGACTGGTCAAAACTAAATTACAAGTGTTTGTAACTGTCATTTTGACTAGTCACAATGACCTTAGATGACATTAAGTTGAATATAAATTCTCACTAGTTACAGTGTAACAACAACTTGTCAAAATGACATTGTTGGCATCTGTAATTTTAATTCTGGATAGTTACACTCACCAAAAAATGTTAAAATTCCTTATGTTTCTGTCTGTATTGTCTTTTGTTCAAGGTAAAAGTGCCCTGGAAGAAGAAATTAAAGAGCTCAAATCTGTCAATGAATCGCTGCAGAAGGAGCTAGAAACGCGTAAGACACAGAATCATCATTGTATTGTAATTTTATTTGATCCACATGTTGTATGTATGCCTGACATGTAGTCAGATAACTGCCAAAGGTCTATAATTTCTGTATTCACCATCATTAGCTATGTATCATGTACCATATGTAATGTGTTTTTGTTGTTGTTGTTTTTAATATTAGCATATTTGTCTTTGTTTTTGAAGTACAAACTGAAGCTTACCAACTGGAGGGAGACCTTAAAGAAAAAGAAGGTACACATATGCTGGCAATTAACAGTAATGGAATTGTGTTAGTGTAAAGATTTAGTTTGATTTGGTGCCACGTAGTGGTA
Source organism: Amphiprion ocellaris (assembly GCF_022539595.1). Classification (NCBI taxonomy): domain Eukaryota; kingdom Metazoa; phylum Chordata; class Actinopteri; family Pomacentridae; genus Amphiprion; species Amphiprion ocellaris. The sequence goes on from NC_072780.1 coordinate 8,896,610, forward strand.
ATGTTTTGGTCGGCTGCATCTGTTAAAAAAAAAATTGACATCTTTAATAACTGCAAAGACAATAAATATAAATACACTGATAACCATAATTCATTTGTTTTCCAGAGGTCTGCAGCAAGCTGCAGTTCCATTGTGAAAAGTCTGAGCAGGACTCTGCCAGGTAAGCTACACAATTAACAGTTGCTATTCTTGTTTCTCCATGTGGTGGAGACTGTCAATTGTGTGTTTGTGATGTGTAACACTAGATGGCAGTAACTTGTCATGGAATCATCTTGGGAGATTTTTTTTTCTGTGATAAGTAAGGTCAAACCTTAACTGTAGCTTACTGTATTTTTATATCTGTTGTTACATATTACATTTCTGTTTTATAGTCCTGATGCTGGCTGTGTAAGGTTTTACTGTTCATTCTATTACTGTTAAGCTTTTAAAATGTTTCAAGGACTGCTTCCTTTCATTTTTATGCGTTATCTAATTTCCCTATCAAAGTATTTGTCTATCAAGCATATTTCAATGTATGTAGTCATACTACAATGTATTTAATATATTTTATATTGTATTATACTCTGCATCCTTATGAAATATGTGACTAAACATCTGTTCAAGGTCCAGAGTGTGGTATATAGGCTGATCTGTGGGCAGAAATAAAAGCTAATATTCAGAATTATGTTTTCATCTATGTGAAATCAGGCTGTAGGTGAAGCCTTTTCATGGTTTTAGCAGCGACCATCAGTTCCCCTACATGTTCAGAAAAGTGGGGTTGAGGTATTCTGCAGTTTGTAATTTGACCACTAGATGCTGCCAAATCCTGCAAACTCCATTTTTAATTTTTGTGTGTTGTTACAGGATATGTCCACCTTGACACACTGTAGGTTTACGTTATTAACCTTCAGTAATACACTTTTAGGTTCTATAGTACATGAACTGAAGATAAAAAAACAGCTCATTCTTTATAGTATTTAGGAATATATCATAAATTGAGCCACCAAAAGTCTTACAAATACCAAAACAATGCCAAAGTTGTAAGACCATGATCATATGTATTACGTTAGAGATTTTTACCGTGCAAGAAATCTGTGTTTCACACTGCAAGGCTTGGTGAAATAATGTAACCAGGGAAATGTTAGATTTTTTCATATGTTTATATTTTGTACCGAGTGATGAACTATTTGTTTTTGCAGACACTTACAGCAGAACAAGAAAAGTGAGGAACTGCTGGAGCAGCATCGATGTGAAATCCAGGAACTGAAGCTGAAGCACCGGAAGCAGCGGTATCTATTAATAGTGCAATGATTTATTACATTTGAAAATCTTACAAATGTCATATACTTTTACAAGAGTCAGGCTTGTTTCAACAGCATGAGATTTGAAAACCAGCTTCATCAACTGATAGAGCAGCACAAGAATCTGCACTCTGTCTTTGTAAGTTTATTTATTTTATACAAAAATAAATGGGGCTCATTTCCCATATTTGTTTTCTCCAGATCTCTGAAACAGAAATGGTAAAATTGGGAGTTGTTGATAGTGTCAGTGACTGTTGTCTTTAAAATTTTTACTCAGACTCCAGAGAGACTCCCAGATGAAATAGAAACTGCCACAAATGCCAAAGGTCAGCTCTTATCAGCTGGTAAGGGTCCTCTCATGATATGCTTGTGTTCTTCTGCAAGTACACACACGATCAAACATTTCTTAGAACTAGTTTTTCCTTTCCAACACCTTTGGGCTGGTTTCATTCTGTGATTCTGATAGAAAAACTTAAGTTGGCTCAGCTACTCAACCTGGATGAGGAGCTGGAAGAGGTGAGGAGACAGAAGCAGTCAGTGACGGAAGCTACAGAGACTCAGGAGGAGTAAAACTGCATGTTCACTGCTAGTTTTAATGAGTCAGAGGTAGCAGTTCCTTGTTTTTTACCAGCTAGTTGCACTTTGACTACTTATCCTTCTTGTCATGTGAAAATAATAAATCTTCCAGTTGTCTGCCCCTGGCTTTCATCAGCCTGAGGGCTGCAGAATCCTCACGCAGTCATAACCTGAATGTTTACGCAACTGACACCCAATTCACATGTTTGTATGCTGAAATGTTAAGTCCTCTGTCTTTGTTACCTGTTCTCTGAGGCACCGGCTTGTTTTTTTGTTATCTAGTTTGTTGCTGGAAATTCTGCCGTTGATTTATGCATGAAATCTGAAATATTTTTCATTTTGTGACTGGTGAGTGGTGTTTTTAAGATATGGAGATACCAGTTGTAGTCTCCTGTATGGTACTATTTATATAATATTGTGTACTGATTTAAGTGTGTTCATTTATTTAGAAGTTCAAAGCTTTTTAATTATAATAATTGTAATGAAATTGTTGTCATCTTTTTAAAAACTTCTTAAGCCTGCAGTGTGAAACTTCTGTCTCTCTCTTCTGGCAGTAAGTAATTGCACTCACACTGTTGATGCTGAAAAGGTATATCATCATGCTCATTTTATTCCTTTTTCGAGTGTAATCCTTTCCCTGAATGTTTAATTCCTGTTTTATTTGGAGCATCAAGTTCTCTCTCGGTTTTTCCCACAATAGACGCCACCATTCTCCTGTTTGCTGTAGCCTACCCCTTTCTCACTCTATGCTTGCCTGCTTGTTCAGCTCTGGCAAGCCATTCATGTTGATGTCAAATGAATCACAATTGGTGTGCCAGCACGGGAATGTCACCACAGAAACAGTTTTAAAACTCTAGTTAATCGAGATTTACCTAGAGCTGATTGGCTTAGTAAGCATTGTGGGAACTGGTTTGATAAGGGCTTAAATATAACAGACATTCATTTACATGTAAAAGTCCCACACTCAAGCTTTATGAAAGCCTATAAATGAGAACAATCTAACAATTCACTGTAATATACAAACCTACTAATATATGTACACAGCCACAATCAAAGTCAGTTTTAAAGAGATTTAATAAAAGACTTTTTTGCAGTATTTCAAATACAATGTAATACTATCTGAGGTTTAAAAAAGACAGAACACATTGACCCTGTGTAGCTGATTTCCCCAATTAATGCCAATAAATTTTTTACAGCCAATACCACATACTTACATATTAATTCAAAATAAACACAAGGCACTTTCATGGCGCAGTGAGGGAGATCACAATCTAGTTTGTTACTTAAAATATCAACAAGCTGAGTTTTATATAAATATGTACAATACAGTCCTCTATAGAAAACAGTATAAACCCTGAAGTGTCCAAAAAGAAATAGTTTATCCAGTCTTTTGACGAACTCTACAAAAAACACACTAAAGACTAAAATGGTTTGAAGTCCAGCCGAGCTGTCGAGCAGCATGGATCTGTATCGTATAACTAAGTCTTTGGTTTAATTGTGTTTACAGACCAACAAAGGAGTTTAGAGCCCTGTGCAGGGTGTAGGTCTTTCAAGTTAAGTGACTTATGTAAGGAGGCATGGCGCGGCTCCAGTACTGCAGAAAATACCCATCCTTTTTCTACTGCTTTCTTCTAGTGGTAATGCCTGGTTTTAAAGGTCAGGAAAGAAAGAGAAACTATTTTTACAGTGAATCGGGGCAGCTGTCAATGCTTTGCATTTTTATTTACATTACCTTAAGCAAATACTCGTACACATTGTTAATGCCACTCCTCTGACCATGAAAACTCTTAGGTCCCCTGTCTGAATGGTTATTTCACATCTTCAACCCAGAGAAGTGGATCCACACCTTGATGGAAAAGTAAATTACACTCCCTTGGGAGGGTAAAGTTCACTACAGCCTCTACTTTATGTTCAAACTGTACTGCTGCAAAGTTATCATTATATATTACAGAAAACATTTCTCATTTTTAGATTCGGATTTTGCCTCTCTTCTTCAGTCGCTATAGTCTCACAAACTTGCCCTTTATCACTCTTCATAAGTTGGTCATCTCATTTTATTTCTCTACATATCCTCATCTTTGTCGGTTGGTCTGGGATGATAATAATAATCCTCTAGCTTTGGTAATTCCCGTGATGGGGCATTGGCACATGGTGGATCAACAAGGACATTTTCTCCCTTTTATATATCAACAAGTCTCAGCTACACATGGCATGCATCTATTGTCTCTCTTCCGTGCAACATGTGCTGTCTTTCTCCTCTCTGTGCCCCTCAGTCACATTCATACAAGCTCAGTTGTGGGTAAATTACCCTACCTTTCTCTGTTTGGTGAAACATTAGCCCATGCAGCCAGTATGCAAGTAGAGTCCCTCTTGTTTCTCTCAGTCACCATATAAGGACAAAGTTGTACCAGGTCTTGGCAAACAGGCATATTCCAACCTGAATGACTTTTGTTTGTTTCCAGCATTTTTATATATAGTCTTTTCAAGTTTTAGAACTTCTTGTGAGAATCCAGAAAAGGATGCCGTGTGGGGCCTCAGAGGTACTTTGATAGTGTTGTTGGCACATGTGGTGTTTTTGATCATCTTGCATAAATAGTTTCCATATTAAAGGTCGCTCCTCCATCTTTCGTTATCCCAGGCTATTCCCCATCTGTTAACAGAATAACAAGGGAAGACAGTGAAATCATTCAGTATGCTGGTCCTTCCTCTTTATACTGTGAGGCTTCAGTAAACAGTAGAGTGCTTTGCTTAGCTTAACGATGCTTTCATTTATTCAGTGTCATTATTCAATCAGAACTCAGTTTAAATTTAAAATGCTACAGTAATCTATGACAATGATGTACAGCCCTGTAGTGGCACTATACTTCTACTGTGTATATAATACAGTAAACATTAGCTAGTCCTTCAAAGTTTATTTTCACAGTTAAATAGTATATCAGACATTTATCTGCCATTTTTGGGTATAAAAGCTCTTTTCAATTATACAAACTGAATAAATGTACTTCGCACTAGTCTAACAAGTGTACTGTATACTCCTGCATCTTATCAACTCTAAAAATCCTTGTTTTTACTACTCTGACACTTAGAATTTATTTTTTTGCTCATATCTCTTTCCCATCTATGCTGCAAACATCGTTCTTGCAGTGATATACTACCTCAAAGCGGCTGTAGACCTTCTTCTCCTTCCTCAGGCTCTCTATCCTCTTCAGTAATCCCTCCCGCTCCTGGTTGTTGCCTGCCGGTCGCAGAAATCGATTCCTTTTTAGAGTGCTCTGACTCTCCGTCACCTTTTCTCCGGCATCACCATCTCTGTCCCCTCCCGTTTCCTCTCGCTCGTGACGGTTTTTCTGGCTGTTGATGGAGATTTGCTCCAGAATAACTTTGGTGTCATCTCGTAGGTTGCTACTGAACAAAACAGAGCTGCCCTGGGGTTGGTATCGGGACGTGACGGATGTCCCAGCTGATGTTTTGTGGTTGGTTGAGATTTGGTCAGCAGTGGTAGATGCTGCATCTTTTGCTAATGAGCTTTGCTTTTTGCTTGAATCATCAGTGACCTCTCTGACCACACTCATGCCCCTATCGTCACCCAATGTTTTCTTATCTTTATCTTTTGGCCCCAGGAATCCCTTTAGCCTCTGAGTCTGCTTCTTTAGGAAGTCGAGTGTCTTGCCTTCACCCTTTCCCTCGCCAATTGTGTTGATCGATGTGTTAGATCCCATAAACTTTTGCAGTCCTTCCTTAGAACCCTCGTGTGGCAGAGTTGAAGAACTATGAGAGCGTTTCTTTTTCAGTTCAGTCTTCTCTGCATCTGTAGCATCTGTGGTTAGAATCTCCTCACCACAGGAGATGCGACGAGGATTGAGCCCTTTAAGTTTCAATGGTTCCCTCTTAAAGATCTTAGGTGAAGGGAGAGGCTTCAGAGACTTGAATATGTCTTTCTTTTGACCTTCTGATGCATTGTCCTCTTTATGAGGTTTCAATGTCTCTGAAGTCTTCAAGGAGCTTGTAAAAGGCTTGGCAGTGATTATTGGTGGTTTTGAAGAACTAAACGAAGGTCTGCGAGTGAGCTCTGCTAGTTTTGCAGTGATATCTGGCCTTTTTGGTTGAGATTCTGCAGAACTATTGGAGACAGTTGAGATGTTTGAAGTTGTTGCAGTGTCAAGAGGAGGTTTATCAGAAAGATCTGGCTTTTTTTCAGCAGGCTCTGGGGCTTTTAGTGATGTCTCCGTCTCCATTTTTGAGGCTTTTCTCTTGGCAGCCAGGTCTTTGAAATACTGCAGTCGACTGGCTGGGTCATTCATGCTCAAAGATGACAATGTTGTGACTTCAGGGTTTTCCACAGCTGGTGTTATCTTTACTTCTTTGTCAGTTTTCTGAGGTTCTTCTTTAATCTCATCTTTCAATCGTATCTCCTTTTCCTCTTTCTGTTGCTGTTTCTCCTTCTCTTCTTCTTCTTTCTTTTTCTCCTCCTTTTCTTTCTCCTTGTCTTTTTCTTCAGCTTTCTTTCGCCAATCAAAAGGCTCACGAGACCATGACCTCCTCTTTTCTAGAATCTGGGCCACAATCGAGGAAGTGCGTCCTGTGTCCAACTCCTCATCTTCCTCTGTAGCTGGTTTTAGACCTAAGCTACCACTGTGTATCTCTGCCTTGGAAGACGAGAATATAAGCGAAGACCGCAGACGAGAGCTACGTTGAAGAAGTGGGTTAATTCGTGAGCGGAATGATTCGTGTTTAGACAGGAAGAGATCTGGACACTCTTTCACCTCCATATCTGCATCCTCCTCTCTCGCTGCACCCTTGCCTGACTCTTTTTCCTTTTCCTTCTCCACTTCTCTGTCTTTTTTCTCCAGTACAGATGGCCTAAAATCACTGCGTGAGGGAAGTAAATCCCTGGAAGATAGCATGGAAGAGTCTTTATTAGTAGTCTCAGGTAATTTAGGCTTTCCAAAGCGTGGTTTCAAGATATCTGGTCTGGGCTTGGGGGGAACATTTGGTGGCTCCTTTATTCCAAAGCGTTGAGCTGAATTTTCAGTTGCTGTTGGTTGCTGAGGTTGTGGAGGCTCGTCAAACGCATCAGGCCCCATAGGTTGAGGCAGGCCTTCTTCTCCACCATCCTCGTAAGTGCTAAGATAGGAGTGGATTCTCCAACTCCTCAGGCCTTGCTTCGCGCTTGTGTCTTGATCATATTCTTGATCAGATTGTTTGTTGTACTGTTTCTTCTCTGGTAGATGAGGCTGTGTCGGTGAGCTCTGACAAGCATACGCCTGACCTATCGTTGGCCTCTTATGGAATGATCCTCCTCCATACCTCCCAGCTAATGGAACGGCCGGGTGCCCCTCAGGTCCTCCCAGGTCCTCAGATGAAAAGTAGTCTCTGCCATAGTTTCCAGGTGGAGGCTCAAGATCTGAGCGATAGCTTGAGTCTGAATACTGGTCGATGGCGAGTTGTGGAGAACGGCCTCGAAGTCTGTCGTAGTGTCCGTGGCCAGAACCAGGCCCAGGCCCTTCAGTATAGTAATGACTACTTTGAATTTGTTCCCTGTAAACAAAACACAGTTTATTTGCTTTATTTTAAAGTCATAGTTATGTATAAAGGCTACATAAAGAGACATGGATAGACATGTAATGACATAATTTGTGAAGAATTCTGATTCCAGACAGTAGGTATTAAAGGATTAATTACCTCTGGAAGTCTGTCTCGTCCAGGTTGTTCATGACTCTGTGCTTCATGTATTGCCTTGAAGATGTGTAGTTTTCCTGGGTGCCTTCTGCATAGCTGTGCCTCTTGAAGGCACTGCTATTCATCTCCATCTGCCTGGAAACTATGGATCTTCCCTGCTCTAGGAATGATTGCTGCAAACGAAACTGTTGCTGTGAATACTTCCCAATTGTAATTCCTGCCCCAGGTTCGATTGTGTGACGAAACGGGTCATTCCTCCGGAAGCCAATTGCGGGGTTACGATCAGAGTCCCCATAGGGGAAGGCAGAGGGAATCTCAGGCTGCCTGCGGTAGCCTATGGGGTTACGCAAAGACTGGGTCCTCTTCAAACCGAACTGGCTACTCAAGTAACTGCTGGTGCTGCTGGTGTCAGAGAGAGCAAGTGCTCCATTGGATGGGTCAATGACTAGAGGCTCTGACTGAGCAAAGAGGATGCGAAACTCCTCATCAAAGGAGGCAACCAGCTCCCCAAGGAAGAGGTGGGCAATGCAGCGGTGGATCTTCTCATAGGACCACATGAAACTAGATGAACATAGAAAAGAACAGTGGATGCAGAAAGTATTTGCAAATGTTTACAGATAAGAAGGAACTGGAGTGAAATTGCAATTAACACAATTAAATGACTCACCTGTAGTTTCCACTGAGCACTGCCCTGCAGTCAGTCAATAAGAAACGATCTTTCACCTGCCCCTTAAATGATTTCCCTGTCCGGGAGTAGTAGGTTATTCCTGCCACAGTCCTGACACGCATCATCTATGAAACCAAAATTTCAACTTTGTTATGGACATAGACAAACATTAGTGGCAATAAGTGATATGACAATTGCCACATTTAGGCCAAGTGTTATCCCAATCTTTTGAGGAAATATAAAGAAATGGGAAACTCACATGAATTAATTCCAAGTTGACTTTGCAGCTGATAACCATAGAGACAAAGTGGTGACAATCTTGCTCATCCAGTAAAATGTAAACAGCAACATGACGTGCTGCTGCATCCAAGAGGTCAGCAAAAATGTCAACATCTGTGAACATGTCCATCACCACAGCAATAACCTGGAACAGAGGAGCAAACACACAAAGTTAGGTTGCTTCAGCCTTTGTTCATCTACTTTATTATTTTGTAGACCTGTTGAAGCTGATTTACTAAGTAAATGACTTAAAAATGCTACACCTCAATATTTGCATAATTTGAAGGAACTTTGGCAGCCGTTTATTTTGTTTATCAGCAGTGGAAGATATAAACATAAAACATTATGCCTGTGTGCAAAATGATGGTTCTTTTGATTGAATTATGTAAAAGTTTCTGCTTGATTTATTAATATTTACAGTGCTCCTTGTTACAGTAGGATCAAGATACTGTAGTGAAGTTTAATATCATATAGCTGAAGAGACGTTAAGTTTTTTCATAAGAATCGAGTCTATTTCAGGTCTTAAAATAAATGCATATACAATAACACGACTCAACAAAATAACACTCTTTTAACTACACTCACTGTATCAGCAGAACAGTGTGGGTGGATCCCTCTAAATTTACATAACAGACACACAGAAAGATTAACGACTTGTGTCTTTTTGAACCTATCTGTTCTTCATGTGCATGTTAGAGCACTGACTTTATTCCTGACACAGGAGAAGCAGTTTTATCTTGGTTTTGTCAGAGTTAAAGACAACATGTCTTTGAACACACAGAAAGTAATATAGCGATGATAAAGACATAACCCACCACACAAACAGGTTTGACTGCTCATCACATTTGGCATCAACAAGTCTTCTAATCATATTTTTAACTTAGCTAAAGGCCAGCCATGCAGAAATTCATCTGAAAGGGAGTGGTGGCAAAGCTGGCAGAGTCCGATAAAAAGTGAGATCAAACTAACAAGATAACCTGGCCAAGTGAAACCCTTTATCTCACCTTTTTACCTTTTGAGGCAATAACAATTTGTACAGCACATATTGATAAGATGGCAAGAGGACACTGGTATGTTCTTACATTGTAAGTGTTCCCACCCACCCACTTGTAAAACAGAAATTACAGTATGTGTGTCCAAATGAATACATATTTAGTATATTTGTGGATTAATGAACATGGGTTCCTCACATGCCAATTTTCTCAAATACCCAATAGAATCAAATCAGATGTGCTCATTTTAACACATTTATCTGTTTGCTGTCTTTCACTTTTACTTACTTGTCGAGCATTCTTGATGAGTCTCCTGGCCTGCTCCTTGATGCTCGGCATGTCGGGGTCCGAGGGGTTGACCAGAGTGGTGACCTCTGTCGGCCCAACGAAGCTGTGCTGCAGCAGCGGCCAGCCCAGGTCCAGCCCCGGGGCAGCCGTGTCGGACTGCATTGGCCAGTAGGTGTCGGAGGAGCCATCGGCATCTTGACCTCCCTCATGGTACATCAGCTCTGGGATGCCAGAGGTCTGGTTGGGCACTTGGATTGTGGACTTGATATGTTCGATTTCCGGCTGTGCCAGGAAACCAACCACGTCAGCGTGCTGGAGGAATTCATAGTAGCCCTGGTGTGATGGGAGGCACACAAGTTCAGTAAATCATAAAATCAATGTGTATGTCTTTAACACATCAGATTAGTGCAAAAGAACGTAGAGAACAGCAATGTTACCTTTATGTCACTTTCTATCAGAGCGTCAATGGCCAGACGATACTCCTCCCGGTAGTGAGGAGGCAGATAGTTTGGGTCAAGGGGGTTATCACCAATCGATGAACTCTGAGACCGGTGAGCCATTGTTGGAGAGGGGTGGGGTCAAAGGTAAAGGTTCAAGGATGAGAGGAGGTGGGAAAGAGGAGGAATCTGAACCTGTGATTAAAAGTAAAGAAAAAAAAGGTTACACACAAAAAGTCAACTTCTACGAATCTCAAGAGCAAGAAGGAAAACGTCCAGACACATCACATTTACAGCTGAAATGTTGTCCTTGTGGGCTCATTGCGACATTTTCTGACATTTTATAGATCAAACAAGTAACTTGACTAATTGAGACAATAATCAACAGATTTATTGAAAAATCTAAATAATCCTTGATTGCAGCCTACAATTAATTGTTTTATTGGTTCAAGTCGCATTGCTTTTGTAGCTGCAGAAACTGTTATTACACGGCACTCCCCTGTCCGTGATACACAATAGTTGTAATTCAACTAAGTATCCCTTTGGGTGGTGACAGCAAGACCTTATTGTGTCGGGACACACAAGCATACAGATTACCTATAACTACTCACACAAAGCATTTATTGCTGCTGAGTCAAAGCCAGCATGGTGAGTTTAACAGGTACATCTTTTATGTTATCCCAGCAGACGTTAACAGTTGTGAAGGATATTGACCTAGAGTCTGTGACCGATTCATATAAATCACTAATTATAAACGTGTTTCTAAGTATTCATAATCAAGTTTGAAGGTTTTCTCATATCATTTATTTCACTTTATACTCAAGGATTCAGAGTAAACTTAGCTTGCCTCTTTGATGAAACACTAGAGCTGTAATCAGCAATGTAAAATATCCAGCTTGTAACTCCACTAATGATTAACTGAAATTCAGCCTGGCTTGTGAGGGAAAATGTACAGAAAAGTAAGAACAAACGAAAAGCAACAGGATACAGAAAATACAATGAGAGGAAGAGAGAGGAGAAAAATGGAGGCTGTAAGGGAGAGGTAGGAAAAGACATGAAGAGGCGTACAGACAGGTTCTTTCATATCTCGGCTCAATAAACTTGTCATGCTGGTGCGTCATGTTTCATGTAGCTGCTCAGACCTCATCGTGAAATATCTGGCAGCAGATTGATTTAAAAGACCGTGATGAGTGTGCTATTAGCTGTGCCGCAACTTGAACCGACTTTATTTAATGCAATGGCAGGAACATTGTTGCATAACTTTTGTGAATTCACGTTGCTTGAAATGAGAAATTTTGGATGAACTTCACAAACACCCAGTGTTACTTAGTTAGTCAATGTTAGTTAATGCACAGAGACATTTTTGGCACACTTGAAGAGGTTTAGCAATCATCACAAGGAATATTATTAGTGTGAAAATGATTTTTTTAAAACCAGTTTTGTTCATCTTAATTTCATTTTCTCAAGCAACATAGGCATTTTTGATCACCAAAAGGTCAGAAATAACAAGAAAATGCATTGATTTCTCCTAAATAAGGTAGCAGAGGATTATTGCTGTTTGTGTATGCAGACAATGTTAATATTGTGCGTCGTCACCCCTATCAGAAGACCAATTCTTAGCCAGGAAACACTCTGTAAGTGGATTAATAAATTCATTAGATACAACAGTCTCAGTTCAAAAGAGACAATACACCACAATCAGATGAAAGGCAAAGACACCAGACAATCAATCCATGAATCCTTTCATCTGTAAAATAAACCACAAAACTAATGCCATCAAAAAGCTATTTTTTTCTGACAAACATTCTGAAGTTTACTGTCGTAGAACAAAATGTAAAGCAGCGTATTATTACGGCTGTGAAGAGGTGTCATGTTTACTTAGACGATTTTAAAAAACATTTTAAATAAACTTTAAGCATACGTTTGGCCAGCGGTATATGAAATTACTTGGTTGTCTGCTTCCAAATATTAAAGTAGATGGCTGCCATCACTTACAAGATTTTGTTTGGCATTAGATAAAGGAAGAAGGAAAGAGGATGAACGCTTGTGACAAACGTCTCGGGCTTGAGTCCAGCTGGCGAGACAGTTATGAATCGTCGGCTGAGCCAACCAGGACACCCCCTCATTGATATTTAATGATGTCCTGGCAGCTGCATACTGAATGGGTCATCTGATGGTGGAGGTGGCAGTTAAGAGACACTAAACTGCTGAAGTATTTAAAGTGAGCTGGTTTAACATTTGGTAAATCTCAGGGAAAAATACATGGGTTCCTTTAGCACATTGCAGCATGTGGTATAAACTGGAAATTTAACCACGGATATGTACAGTGTGAGGAACTAAGGTTGACTGACAGAGTAAATAATCAGGGTGTGTGTTTAACATGGAATCTGGGTGGGTAGGTGATTTAAAAGGTCATACCTGACTTACAAGTCTGTGTTTTCTGTAAACTTCCAGGAACACTTGCGAGATCAATGCTGCTGATAGCGAAGGGGCCAAGTGCTAACCCACAATCACTGGGAGAACCCAGTTTACTCAGTGACCTGGTGAGTCATCGGGTAGCCTGGTCTGGCGTAGCCTGAGGATAACTTGCAACAGACTGCTGTGTGTGATTCATCTGACAGCAAAATGGCTGACATCCTGTTTCCTTGCTGGTTTTGAACCATAGAAATTAGGCCTTTGTGGCATGCTGTTCCCTTTCCATGTTCCATCGTGGGCAGAGAGGTATGCTGGGCCACAAGCTGGTTCCATGGAAATAATTTTCCTGCCCAGTGTATAAAGTAGAAAAGTCACAAGTACTTTGATGCATTTCATGTGTGTTATTGTTTGAAAGAACTTTGTTGGAGCCGCATGGGGGTTAATTTGCATACAGGTTAACTGTGCATACCTGAGGAGTGACAATAACTGCCACAAACTGAAAGACGTGCACCTGTTTTCACTCTTCATGATGTGTAAACCTCGGAAAAGGCAATGTGTGGCATCACAACAGCAGCCACAAACCCCATGTGAAAACCTTTTAAATGATGAGATAAACAGTACAGCTATTAGTTCCATTATTGATTAACAGACAGTTATAATCTTGATTCAATCAATTCAGTTTTATTTGAATAGCGCCAATTCACAACATGTCATCTCATAGCACCAGGCGAAGACCTTATGAATTCTAAAAAGAGAACCCAACAATCTAAAAATTTCCCTTGGGATTCCCTATGAGCAAGTAGTCTGTGACAGTAGGAAGGAACCAAAAACAAAACAAAACAAAGCATTGCAGCCATCTGCCTCGACCGGTTGGGGTGAGAGTGGGGCTGAGGGGGGTGGGGGGTAGCATGTTGAAGAAGTGTTTACTCCTAAACGAAAGTCACATCTCAGTTTCCTGGAATTCCAGGTGATGTTTTTAAGTTGTTTTGTGCCAGCAACATATTCAGTTTGCTAGAAGGGAAGCAGCAACATTAAATACTGGTATATATTGTTGACAATGTAAATGATTTAAACAAACCAATTATTATAAGAATTGTTAGCAAATAAACCTTCTTAGAAGAAGACAGTGAGCCAGTGCTAACTGACCCTGAGGTGAGAATGAGTAAAGTGGATGAGTCAAGAGTACAGTGACACTAAAGTGAGCCTGGAGGATTCTTATTCACTCCTCTTCACCTCTGGGTCACTGCAGAATGAGGCCGCAGAGGAATAACACCACGTAAACAGCCTGACAGACTTTCCCCACCTCACCTCTGTGACTGGCAGGATATCTAAACAAATACTGCTGCTTTGTTTGTTGTTATAGCAACTGCAGCGGGCATCAAACTGTAGAAAGTGACACATGATGATTGGGATCACTTGTTGTTCCTGCCTTTAGTTGTAAAGCTCTCTGTTGCCCACACAAGTACGAGGCTGCCCTAAATGCACCATAAACAAAGCCGGTCTGAAAAACTAAACCAGCAGAGGGCAGGCAGGCGGCTGCAGAGTGCACCTTCTCAAGGCCGATAAATCCCAATATTGAGATGAGCTCCATGTTTGCTCACTAAGCATGTAAATGGCTCATTCTCAGCATTCCTGTATGAACAATGACACGAAAAACGGCTGAGGAACGGTAGCCGAGGAGTCGAGGGAGGGAGAACTCTATCTGTCTCAACATGCGAATCGGATAAATAAGCCCAAGGACACGCAAACTATCAAGAGCAAACTCCAAAAAAATACCTTCTGCCTTTCTACTCTCCCTCATGTGAACACACCTCACTAAACAAACACCATGATTGATCCGGCATACCTCTCTGGTCAATTCATTTTGGTGTTATAACCGAGAAGAATACCTGAGAACTGGTTTGGAGGGATGAGCCAGTAATCCCCTGATGCTGCTGTCAGGACCTTTCACTGACACTTTTGTCAAGACTAACACACACAAACTCAAATAGGTGCAAACACAGAGTGCGACTTGTCTCTGCGTATATCATCACACCTCAGCGCCGCTGTTGAATGCAACACAAAAGACGGCTCAAGGTCAGATTAATGCATACAGTATGTGAGAACACATCCTCCCTTTTCTATTGCGGCGTTTTACACTGCGGCACTGCTTGAAAAACTGGTCCACTGAGGTCCCCGTCATCTGTTCCAACTGCCTCGAGGCCTGCAGGTCATCTTGAACGGAAAACTCAGCAGTAAAGGCACAAAAATATTCCACTTTAATTCCCCATTTCTCCCAATAACACAACATTTCTCACGCTTAAGTTAAAACCAACTTTTATACACAGCCTTTGTCACACATGCAGCTTATGAATGAGATGCAGCCTTGGACATATGGCTTGTGTGACAAGATTAAATCCATAATAAGAAGCACACATGTGCCACAAAAAAAGCTGGCACTACAAAGTTTTCCCCCACAAATTATAACCACATGTCGGAATATTCCTGTGCAGTGACTCACTTAGAATGAAGGTAAACCAATGCGCTGCTAGTTTGGGTAGAAGCTGCAAATAAAATTGTCCTGTGTGTCATAAAAGATACATTTAGAGCCTATAAACCAAAGTCTGTTGGAGAGCACATGTGGTAGATGTCTTCCTTGCCAAACAGACAAGGCTTTATCATTAGAGGGCAGGGGCAGTGCATTATTAGAGGGACCTCTATGACACTGACGGGTATTGTGCAACCGAGGCTTTAGACATGCTTGTAAAAGTGTCTGCCTTTTTCAAACTTTATTTATTACCTGTAGTTCCCTAATAATAGCAACCGTACAGACTGAGCACTATGCAGTTTGTTGTTTCTCTGAGTGGCTGTCTTTTTGTACTGATGAATGTCTTCAGAGGGCTGGAAAAAGAGCAGTACAGTGTGAAGGAGGCTTCTGTGTGCTGTAACAACAACACTGTACAGGTTTTGTAATGCACAGCAGCTACCTGGGTGACTTAATCCTCTATAAACTGCAGGCGGCTGGTGAGGAAAGTAGCATACATTTCACTTTTTTATATGCACATCAATGAAGAAATGAATAGGAAGTAATAGAATATAATAGAAGACAGGATAAAGTTTAAATAAAACAGAAAAGAATAAAACAGGATACAGCAGAATAGAGCAATAGAATAGAATAGTTGTGTTGCCCCGAATGTCCCTTGCAGAGTTGTTCTTTCTTTCCATTCGTACCTCCTCACTTTGCAGCTGAACTCCTCTCTTCTCAACGTACCGTCGGTCAAACTTCCTTCCAGTTGGTAAAACCTCCGTTACATTCCTCAGACCGGACCGGAGCTCCACCCAAACGCCCCCCGGTGTGCTTCCTCCACAGGACGACCAGCGAACACAGGCGACCTGACGCGGACTCCGGGCACGGGCTGAGCGCTCCTCTCGGCGGTGTGAGTGTGTGGGAACCTCCGGTAGCCTCCGCCGCTGTTTCGCACCGAGCAAGGCGCGGTGAAGGAGGAAGGATCGGGGCGACTCCTGTTGAGGCAGGGCTTTCCCACCGGTGAGACTCCTCCCAGGCCAGTAGATCACTGGGAACACACGATCATTGGAGGCTCTCGCCCTGTGGCAAGTTTCAAAAGTGGCCTTTATGTCTCAGGGCCGCTAATTGGTGCTTTATGCTGCCTGCAACGTACAGAAAGTTTATCAAAACAGAACTTTTCCAGCAGTTTCTTATATGTGCCAAGAGACACCTACTAAAATAAATAGGAGACTTTTTATTAATTCTTTTTGCGTTTATGTAAAACGAATGTACCTGACTATTTTAAACATTATGGTTAGACCCTACAGTGTAAGTTATGTGAATTTACCTTACACGTTTAAATATTCAGGTTAAAACACTACAGTATTACTAATTCTGAAAGTTTACACGAGTAACCTAAATATTGTAGTTAAGACCCTACAATACCATTTATTATGTCAATTTATTTAAGTTTAAATATCAACATTAAGACCCTACATTATTTACCTTATTTAAATATTAACATTAAGACTCTACAATATTTACATTATTTAAATATTATGGTTAAAACCCTACAATATTTACTTTATTGAAATGTTAAGGTTAAGACCCTACAATATTTACCTTATTTAAATATTAAGATTAAAACCCAACAATATTTTACCTTTTTTAAATATTAATATTAAGACCCTACAATATTTACCTTATTTAATTATCAAGATTAAGACCCTACAATATTTACCTTATTTAAATATTAAGATTAAAACCCAACAATATTTTACCTTTTTTAAATATTAATATTAAGACCCTACAATATTTACCTTATTTAATTATCAAGATTAAGACCCTACAATATTTACCTTATTTAATTATCAAGATTAAGACCCTACAATATTTACCTTATTTAATTATCAAGATTAAGACCCTACAATATTTTACCTTATTTAAATATTAAAGTCAAGACCCTACAATATTTACCTTATTTAATTTAATTTATTAGATAAGGTAAAATTATTTTACAGACCATCTGGCTAATTCAACTTTTACAGTTAGACCCTGCAATATTATTTAATACATGAATTCACCCGCAGATTAAGAAACTACAATAATATCAATTGTGCAAATTTGCCTGACTCATTTCTACACTAAGCTTAAGACCCTACAATGATATTAATTATTCAAATTTACATGACTGAATTTTTCTTTAAAGTTTTACTTGACAAAATGTTAAAGTTAAAACCCCATGTGTAAATTTATCGACAAATATAAATATTAACATTAGGACCCTACAATATTTACCTGATTGATTCAAGTATTACGGTTGAGACCCTGGAATATGATATATAACACAAATCAGCCCGACTAACTTAAGTATTAAGATGACAACTGTACAGTGTAACATATAACACAAGTTAACCTGTCTATTATTATTCTTAATTATGATAATTTGGCTCACCGATTAAAATATTATGGTTAAGACCCATAATATAATAATAACACAAATCAGCTTTAAGGTTATGACCATACAGTGTGATATATAAAGCAAATTAACCTTTATTTAAATACTATGATTACAATGTTATCTAAAATGATTTGGTTTGCCATTATCGCTGTAGTCAATGTGTCAGTGTTGTGGCTAATACTTGTCAATGTTAAAGACACTCTTTAGTCAAAGTCAAGTGTTTTTTAACCTTGTTAACACGTAACATGTTTTTTTATGTGCTGGAGACACATCATGAGCTAAACAAGCAGTCATGGTTTAGCATTTATAACAAACCTAAAGAAATAATCTTGTCAATATGTAATTTTCTATATAATTATTCTTCCTCAGAACATCTATGGTTGCCTTACCCCAATATTATAAGTTGCCATTATAATGTAGTTTTACAGTGTTTGAGCAGGAATCAGTATAAAGAGGCAGAAACTTCATAGGTCTGCTCATAGAACAATATAAAGTTGCGTATTTTAAGACATTTTAAGGCAGAAAGGGATTATTTTCATGGAAAAACTTCTGAATATGTAATTTTGATCCACAGATATGAGAGTTAGGGGCCACATCAATAACCAAACAGGGACTTTAGAAAGCTATATTACTCTGACATTACTGTGAGTTGTTACCTTTATGATCTCACTACTGTTAAACATTTTACCATAATTCCCTGAAGTTTGTGTCAGTGCAACTTTCTGACAAAAAGCTAATTTCACAACAAATGTGGTTTCTTTGGAGATCATGTTCCTGCCTGAAACTCTGTGTACGAGTCACGTTTTTTTTTTTTTTTTTTTTTTTTTCTCCATGGCAAAACTCTCGTGCTGACTCAGCAGACTCCCGCAGTTCACTTTTCTGTACGAATCCCATGTAAAACCTGCCTCACCGCTGCAGGCTGCACCCCTTACTTCCTCCTCCTCCTCAGATATGGACTGGAAACGTGACTTCTGTTTTGCTAAAGGCAGCATGGTGAAGTTCCATCAATCACACTCTGATCCAGGGTCACTGGATTTTGCTGTTTTTTTTTCTCACACTTATGGCTGAAATATGGATATTTCTTCAATAGGTTAGTCAGAACAACTTCAGCCTCAGTCTTAAATGTCTTCATTCGCTTTTCACTGCTTTACCTTTTTGCTTCTTCTCAGGCCTGCTTTAAAACGAAGCAGCAGTGATGACATTAAACTAGGTGTAGTACAAATAAAAGTAGTTTTATGGGCTGTCCTATGTCCTGAACCGTGTCTATCACACAAAACACACCTTGTCTGATAGGCCTTTGATAACAGACACACACACACACACACACACACACACACACACACACACACACACACACACACACACACATGCATTTACTGCTGAGTGTGTGTTCACCTCTGCAGGGCGTGCCTCCTGTTTGAGCGTCCATGCCCTAATCTGCTCACACATACAGCAGAGGCCATATTTCTGAGCTCTGACTTGACCTAAGCTGGACAGAGATAGGAAATGAGCGCTGAGTGTTTGGATGATGCAGAAACACAACACACTGGAAACTGTGAAATAATAAACAACGAAAGACGAGCCTAGAGAGAAAGTAGCTCAAGTGTCTGATAACAAACACTGGCAGGTAGAAAGACGCTGAAACGCAGGGTGCGGCTGCTTCAAGGAATGCGCTCATGGCTTCTTACCACACCCAAACCTCCCCCCTCTCTCTCTCCCTCCCTCCCTCTCTCCCTCTCTCTCTCCCACACTCTCTGTTGTCCTCGCTCTGCCTCTCTCTCCCCGTTCTCCTCCCTCTCTGAGTCACCTGGCAGCCTCTGAACAGGTATGCAGGTCCGGGCAGGAGCTAAATCCTGGCATGCACCTCAGCATACCTGGCGGAGGAGCCAGAGACTATTTGAATTCAAACAAGCTTTATTGACAAGGCGGTTAGAGTTTAGTGTCGACAGTTGCAGTTCTAGTGACCTTATTTATTTAGATTTTTTGCCATTTATTTGCGTATATATAGCAGTGCCGTCATACTGTGGATCAAATTCTGCACGCTGGGAAGCTTTATTTGACAATTAAATATTTTACATGAATAGAATTAATGTATTAGACTGGAAATTAATAAAAACAAAAACATGAAAAAATCTGTTTAATTCACGGCTGAACTAATTGCATTATATTATATTATATTATATTATATTATATTATATTATATTATATTATATTATATTATATTATATTATATTATATTATATTATATTATATTATTAAAATCAAATCAAATTAAGCTTTATTGTGATTTTGCTGTACAGACGACAGTAGTACAGGCAAGATGAGAGAGCATTTCTCCAGGATCCAATAACTTAAAGCAATTAAGTTAAGACATAGACACTTATGCAGTCACACCCCCACCCACCATCCCACCCACACACATCCCTAAGATGTCCTTTTTACAAAATTACATTACATATTGCAGTATGACCTTTTTAATTAACAAGATTGCATATTGAGGTTAAGACCCTACAGTGTTGTTTTGGGTGTGAAATTACCTGAGTAATTTAAACATTAGGGATTAAAGCCCTATATAAAATACAGTATCCCCTGACTATAATAAATACTAAGGTTAAGATGCTACAATATTTTAATTATGGAGATTAATTTGACTAATATAATACTAAGGTTGTGATAATATACACTTCCGTTCAAAGGTTTAGGGTCACTTAGAAATGTCCTTATTTTTGAAAGAAAAACTTTTTTTTCAGTGAAGTTAACATTAAATGAATCAGAAATACGCTCTAGACATTGTTAATATGGTAAATGACTATTCTAGCAGGAAACGACTGATTTTTAATGGAATATCTCCATAGAGGTACAGAGGAACATTTCCAGCAACCATCACTCCTGTGTTCTAATGCTACATTGTGTTAGCTAATGGTGTTGAATGGCTAATTGATGATTAGAAAACCCTTGTGCAGTTATGTTAGCACATGAATAAAAGTGTGAATTTTCATGTAAAACATGAAATTGTCTGGGTGACCCCAAACTTTTGAATGGTAGTGTACATGAAAGCCCAACAAATCAGCTTTGTCCAAGTGAAACTAATACACAGGAGTTTATTGTGATAGATTTAATGTTTCAGAAATTAAATGAACTTTTTATATCAGTTTTTAAAAGAGATAAAAGTCAGATAAGAGACACGAAACTAAAACAAGGTAATTATAGGCTGCTGGTTGCTTGTTATTTCAGAACACTTTTTACTGCACTTGCTACGTGTCAATAACCGATGTAGCTTTTGTCCCAGGTTAGATCTAATCTGCATTTTTGGTTGTCAGTGGAAAATGTTCTTTAGCAAAATAGAACAGCGATACAATGAGGTCGCTCTTGTCTTGTCGCTCTTTTCTTTGTCCGTCTCGAAGCCTGCATCTCTGTGGCCCTGTGAGCTTTCCCAGCATGCTTTTCTCACGCTGTAATGTCACACCTGAGTATAAGGTGACTCTCTGGAGCCCGAGGCTTCGAGGTCATCTTTACACCACTGTGCCGAGAGGAAAGGTGTACACACATGTACACTTCAGCGCTGCAGTACAGTACATAGGTGGTTGTGTAAGGGCTGGATGAGTTACGCTGCGTTTCTGCTGAGTCTCACTCCGATGACACTGCATTCCCATTACCACCCACTTTAGAATGAAATGTAGTCCTTCAGTCTTTTCTCGCAGAACAAGATAATTAGCAAGAGAGTAAAACTGGATCCTGAAAAAGTAAAACAATACCGTCAGAATGTGTCTCTGTGTCTAACCGAGAGACCTGACTATACAGTTGTAGTTATGGTGCTGCAACAAATATCACCTGAATAATCGCTGTCAAGCACTTATAAGTGGATTTTGCCACGTTAACCTGCGTGTGTGTGTCATCAAATGTGTGTGTTTCTGCTTTAATCGGAGCCTGAAGCCTGATCAGGAGACTATGACGAGTATTAAAATCAGTTTTTAGTACCGGGTGGGGCCTTATTATGATCGGTGAACAGCTTAGGTAGAAGGAAAGTCCCCACAGTGTGAGCAAAGGTGTTTCATTTACAGTAGATAGGCTGCATAGTGTGTGTTCTTATTTGTGTGTGTCAGAGAGAAAAAAAACAATCCGACCAGTGTTACCGCATACCTTGGACAGGTGTTGTCAGTTTGTTGCTATCATTACTGCGCTCATGAAAATGATAGTAATGATTATTCAGGGAACATTGTGCAAAACTGAACAGACAGGGTACAAAGTCTGAGCAAACAGCTGATTTATCACATTCTGACATCATCATGATGACATTTAAAACAGAAAACTACAACAAAAATCCAAGAATATAGGAGCAACTTTGTGGCTGACTATGAGAAGATTTTCTGTTTTGACATTTTTGTTTTACTGTTTTACGTCAGCAAATATGTGAAACATTAAAACACAGAGGCACCGATGAGGGCTTGGTCTTTACCTTTAGACTTTATTTCAGGCTTCACCAGACAAGATGGCCTCACTGACAACCTCAGGGAGCACTCCTGGCTCCGACATAAATATTAATAATGCGGTTGAGGTTAAACAACGCATACTTAGGTTCTAAAACAAGTTTAAGCACGAGAAGCGCTGCGAAACACCTCCTGAGATTCTATAGTTTTAGCCTCCTTCAAAGAGGAGCAGTGACACAGATGTGCAGCGTTTGAACTAATGACTCTCAGGTTTTTAATTTTCTTTAACTGTCATGTGTGAGCTGCTGTAGACAGACAGATGGACTGATAAAGGTGGAAAAGAAGCAGCGCAGTGATGGATATCTGACCAGGCAGTTTAGACTGATAAAGAACCCAGTTTTAGATGTGATAAGTGGCCATAAGTGTGTTTGATCTCTAAAGATAGACTTCATTTCCGCCAAGCTGTCATTTTCTCCTTCCCTTCTCACTCACCTGAACTTATCAAAGCAGGTGCCTGATCCTGCTGGAGGTTTCTTCCTGGTAAAAGGGAGTTTTGTTTTCCAGCTGTCACCAGGCGCTTGCTTGAAATTAACCATTGGATTTGTTGGGTTGCTATAAAGTCTTGGCTTTACTATGTGAAGCTAATTAAGATTACTATGACACTATGTAAATAACTCTGAACTTAATGGAAGTAATTCCTGCCAGAATGTTAACGTACCAATTATTCATTCTAACATTAGGGCTATATGGACAAATTAAAGACCATATTTTTACTTTTGTGTAGTTGAGCTGTGGCATTACTTCACTTTAATGGAAAAATTATGCTTTTCTAATCGGTGAAAACTCCTGCACCTGATCACTTTCATCATCCTTGAAGCTCCTCATGTCATCAGGATGACTCCTAACAAAATGCCAATAATTCTCCAGTGTCCAGTAAGGATAAGGATAAGGATAAGGATAAACTTTATTGATCCCACAGTGGGGAGTACAGAGAGTATATGTAAGTTTACAGATTTATTCTAATGGAAAGCTGATTCTATTTATCGGAAATCATCTGGTCACTTGTGGCAGCATTTCTTTAAAATTCAAGCTTCCACTGATCACCAAAAGATGCTGCCCCTTGTGTTCGGCTGAACTGTAATCAACCAGCTGTCTTCTGCTGCCCTCTGCTGAACTGAACTTCACCGTGTTCTTGGCTGAAATGTGGACCCACTAGCGAAGATGTTACGAAACAAAACCGAAACTCAATCAATAAACACAATCAGTGGACATAGATGGGCAAACACCATTCCATTATCGCATTGTGAAACAGAAAATGTGGTGAGCAAAAGAAGAAATACTACTTGTGGGAATATGAAACCTATTCATGTGTCAGTGTGTGTTGAAACCAGGAAAACAAAGAAATGTAATAAAATCAGACCCAGATGTGGTGATGTGGGACTGTGCAGGTGTCTGCATGTAAAGATGGTTGTGTTCTGTACAATGGAACATATTAATATGAAGAAGTTTTTAAAAGAAAATTAGCTATAGAAAGAGAAATAGAAGATCAGAGTCTTTTTTAGTTTTTGCTGCCTACCAGCTGATAGGAGGGTAAAGGGGAAGAATAAAGCAACTCTGCATTTCTTTAAAGACTTGAACTGACATTGTATATGAGTATATGTATGTGTGTATTCATATGCATATGTATAGATACACAATTGATCATAAAATTGTATTTAATTCTCAAAACTATCATTTAAGG
Source organism: Amphiprion ocellaris (assembly GCF_022539595.1). Lineage (NCBI taxonomy): Eukaryota > Metazoa > Chordata > Actinopteri > Pomacentridae > Amphiprion > Amphiprion ocellaris. The sequence goes on from NC_072780.1 coordinate 8,920,337, forward strand.
CATCGTTTTACTGTCCTTTTGTCCATGCCTGGGTCCCATACATGATGATTTCTCTATTAGCTCATCAACAATAAATGAATAAACCCTGTAATTAGGCTATCAGTATAAAAAATATGTTACGCAACTTATTTATTGAGGTTAGTGACGTTGCACGAGCGTTGACTGAAGATGGAAAATGAAACTGATGTTAAGTTTCGTTTCTCCGAGCCTCAGCTGATCTCGGTATAAACAGAGCAGCTGCAGCAGAGCGACGCTCAGAAGACGAACGAACATTCGCTTCAGTGTTTCCTGCGAGAAGCTTCTCAAATATCGGATCATCGATCAACATGGGCTCATCAACAGGTAAAACTCTACTCTTTTTTTGGAAAACCTGTGTGTGTCTGTGTGTGTTTTAGTTTACTACATCGATTTATTCCTTCTTTTTTTTCTTTTTGACCAGTCATTGCTGGAACATTTCCACTTGCACAGATGTCCTGTTTGATAAAGTTGGCAGAATGGTGTCACGCTTATTTAACATTTTAAAAATCGAACTCCTCTGTGTACTTTCTTTTTTTAAGAGATTGGACATTTTTGCATTTTTCTTCGGGAAGCTTTAGGTCCTTTTTTTAAGGTGTTGGATACTGATTCTGCATATTTATGTTCCTCAAAACGTCCAATTTAACTTTTAATGTAACTGAACTGCAAACAGTGAAGCTGGTTCCGTCTCAGTCTTTTGTTTGTATCTCAGCTCTGTCTGACACATCCTGAAAAACTGCAGGAAATTAAAAAAAACAACCTCAGTTTCCGTGTCTTCAGTCAGCAGAGGTGCTCTAAACCGCACAAATCAACTGAGATTTGCTTTTTTTTTTCTTCTTTTGCTTCTGCATGTAATTCAGGACGCATTAGTAGATTGGGTGATGTCCTGTTTGCTGCTCACAGCTGGCTGTACGTCAGATTCGCTTCTTTGAGTTTGAAGTAAATATAGCAGTAGAAATACGACATGAATGCGTCTGTAACCCTTTGATGCGTAGACCACATCAGGAGATACCCATTTTCCATTGGATTTGGGTCACTTTTGACCCAGATTATGCATCAAAGGGTTAAAGTGAGTGTGATGTGCGCATTTACGCACAGAAGCAGTAACTCCCGTGCGTAAATGCGCATAGAATTTACCACTGTATTACCACTGGATATGAAGGTAAGTAAAGTTTGTGTTGATCCATACAACTGACAGATGTACAGATTGCAGATTTATAAGGTGTAGGTGTTTGTAATTAGGCTTCTCTGGATGTATCCTGAGCTTTATTGGAGTTGTCAGAACATTTTTACTACGATAAGTCTGTCATTATGCACAAAATAAATCCATTATGTTAATCTGTTGAGATTGGATTTTGATGTGAACTTTATAGCAGCTCAAATAAGCCCGAACCTCACCCCTACTTGTCTATTTGAGGGATAATTCATATCTTTTTTCTCCAATATCTACAACTTTCTCTCCATACACAAAGTTTCTGTTCCTCAAAATGTTGTTCCTACTACATTAGATGACTTTTTTTATCCAAAATATGATGACCCCATTACCTCAGAATACAACTTGTTCTCACACAATTCCTGACTGAAGTTTTTGTCCCTGCACCCCTCACCTTGACTTCTTTTCTTTCCACTCACATAGAATGGATTCCTTCCTTGTGGATGGAAATCTTTGATGAACTGCTGGATGATGACAATGAGTTGGACTATGGAGACTCATGGACTCTCAACTTCAACTACAGCCAGACAGACGAAGTCACCAAGGAGGAGAGGAAGAGAGGCTGGAAGGTCTACAGCCACTGTGGCTTTGGAAAGTATGTGTCCCAGTCTCAAAATATGCATTTGTATAGCAGATACTGTTGTAGTAAACTTTCATTTACACCTGGATGAATTATTTTTGTCTGGATATGAGTGTTAGGATCATATCAGGCCAGACTCAGTAGCTTTCTCTATTTTGCCATGGTGTGTGATTATATTGTGACCAGCATCAAGCACCAAGGTCTCATAAACCATGATAACTCCTTGGCTGAAGAGTCTGTGTTGTCTTCAAAAGCAACGCTGTGCTGGGTGAAGGGCAGATACTCTTATAAGTCTGTGTTTTATGTTTCTGTCTCTGAACACGAGCCTGGTGTCGGAGCTCTGCCCTTTCAGCTGAAATATTCAATCTGCATTTCTCTTCTTTATTACTCATCGTTACTCCTTTATTTTTTGATAAATTACAAAGACAAATTCCGCTGCACCGTGACCGTTTTTGCTGTCAGATTTTCCACAACAGATATAAAACTGTGCTGCAAAGAGAAGTTCACAGATTTCTAACTAGAGACTAGATAAACAGATTGTGTTGCTATGTGTTGTCAGACTCCACTTTTGTCCTGTTGGCATGACTGAGCCGACCATGTGATGAGATAATGATATGGTAGGGAGAAGGTACAATGATAAAACTGTGTGACTGACCTAATTATAAAAGGGTAACTGGCTGCACTAGTTATCCAGCTTCGAGACGACTCAGAAGAGCACAAAGATATGATTTAACAGAGTCGCAGGTAGACTGACCAGTTTGAATTAAAATGACTAAAAGATAGTTTCAACAATTCCCCCGTGCGTCTGACTCTAATCTCATTTCTCCACAGATTTCAATGTGACTTGTGCAACAAAACGTGGCCTTCAGCACGTGTCATGATATTGTTCCGTTACCGGCTGCGGAGCGACCGGGGGACGGTGATCATGAGACCCTTCCGACAGGCCTGTCGCCGTTGCCATGGTGATTCGTTTGTGTTCCCTGGTTTCTCTGAGAATGAGGTGGAGCGGGCTTTGCTGAGGCTGTTCTCCAAGATCCGGAAGAACTGCTATGATGACGAGGACGACAGCGATGGAGGCTCAGCCGGCTCTCAGAAAGTGTTCACCAAACCCCACGAGAAGGACCTGTGTGAGGGCTGCCTTCAGGGCATTTGCTGCCAGGATGAGGACTAGGAATGTGTGTGTGTGTGTGTGTGTGTGTGTGTGTGTGTGTGTGTGTGTGTGTGTGTGTGTGTGACAGTGTGACAGTCTGATCTGGGGTTGTTTGCTGGTCAACTGCGATGCTCCATTTCTAGTTGTACTTGACCTTTTCCTTAATATTTTAAAGCTGACTCATGTTATTATGTTGCTTTATCATGTTATGAATATAATTCCCTTTAGTAAGGTTCTAAACATTTTGTACGATATCTTTTTGTGTAAATACTTTGTGATTGCTAATAAGTCTGACCAAGTTGTACTGCTTTACTTCATTTTCCCCCCAACATTTATTCCATAGCTCTTCCAGGTAATTTGCTGATAAAGGTTGAAATACGGGAGTTATAGATAAAAAATGATCTCCGACTTGACCACTGACGACATTGACATGGTGGTTTTACATTAGAACATCTCTACTAACAGTCCAGTAATATAATACAGGAGTTTCCTACTTCAGCGTCCCACTATATTGAAGTGAATATTAATTTATTATAGTTTTTTCTGTTTACTGCACTTTATATGAAACAGCATCAGCAAGGTACTTAAAAAAGCCAAGTTTTTTAAACACATTTCAATTACAGTTTAGCTTTCTGCTCTCTGTGAGTGCAAGAACTAGAAAATAACAGTGCTTTGGCTTGTAAATAAAGCCAGTTTTTAAATGTCTCTTTGCTGCCTGTATTGTGTTTGGATCTTTTCACTTCATAAAAATCAAATAATTTTGTGATTTGCATTGTGCTGCCTAGACTCTTACATTCTATATCTGTTTATACCAGCTGTTCACTGAAGCTATATGTTGTTGATGGAAGGCTGCTGCTTGTGAAGGAGTTTTAATAAATAAATAAATATGTACATTTTATTTTTTGTTTTGTAATTCATTTCCCCCATGAAGTCTCTGTTCATATTAGGACACAATGATATGCAAAAAAATAATCACGATGAGACAATATGAGACATTATTTTTGAAGAAATTGTACATTTTTGCAGTTCTTCCCACTATAACTAATAATACTGAAATTTTTTAGTCTTCATACTTTTCTAATCAGGTAAATTGTACTTTATATCATCTTTTGCAGGGTTTTATTCCTTAAAATGTAACTTATTCTGGTGAATTCACATCATAAATATCACCCTAATGTCAGTCTCATTTCTCTACTGAAAAGCTCTTTTTGGCAACAGCTGTTGTTTTAAATGTAAATATTGGTGACTTGGCTTGACTGGGCTCATTATTTGACACGTTTTTATTCAGTTTCATTCAATTCACATGATTTTATTTTTAACAATGTGTTTATTCAACTTTCATTCAGCCTTTAATTAAACTCAGACTACATTGTGGTATGAAGTAAGAAAATAAAAGAAGCTTTGGCAGCATTATTAGCCTGACATTCGTGCCAATAAAGCATATTGAATTGAAAATTAGACTGAACAGATGTAGGCATACAAATAAGAAACTTGGAACAATAAATATTAAAGATATGAAAAGACAAGATAAACTTTATTGATCACTCACTGAGGAAGTTTACACATTACAGCAGCTAGATGTAAATGAAGCATAGTAAGGAGTAAAACACATGATATACCCAGTTGTACTTATAAAGATATAAAGAGTAACAGTGCTATAGTTCTCTTAGCGCACTGTATGGACTGCAGAGAACATGCTGGAGCCCCACTTCCCTCCATCCAGGAACTGTACTCCACTAGAACCAGGAAGAGGGCATGGAACATCATCAAAGATCCCACTCACCCTGGATACGAACTGTTTCCCCCCCTGCTTTCTGGCAGGTGCTACAGAGCCACGTACACTAAGACCAACAGACACAAGAACAGCTTCTTCCCTACTGCCATCACCCTGATAAACAGCTGAGCCATTCCTCCACACCTGTACGACAGACTTGCACTAAGAACAGCATCCTCTGCATTTTGCACTGCATCATCATGTAGCAATTATTATTTGGCACTACTGTGTTTACATATTCGTTTCTAGCTTGTAAATATCTGTATATATTGTGTTATTTTTATTACTACTGTTTTTTTCTGTGTCTGTGCAGTTTACATGTGTATACACTGCAAATATCTCATACTGTCCATAGTATTTATACGGTTGATACAGTTCATGCCTGGTTTATTTATTTTGCAGGACAGTGCACAGTATAAAATAATTGCACCAGAGTTGGTTAGCAGCTAATTTGCATCCCTGGACAGATACAGAAAAAGAGGAATAAAAACACTGCATAACACAATACAAAACTTGGACGTTCATCAGTGTGAGATAATGACTATAATAATTAAATAAAACAATAAATAAACATCAGGCTGCATCTGAGTAAAAGAGGTATTATTTTTTAGGATATTGCAGTGTTGATGATCTCTTGGCTTTTTATCTCATACTTGAAGGATTTGTTTCAAGAGTGAGTACACAGATTTGAGTCTAGTCACAAATATTCGTGACTAAGGTCAAGGGTTAAGGTAAAGGTAATCTTTATTTTCCATGAGGGGCAATTTGTGTGCAGTCAGCAGCACACCACAGTGGTACACAAGTTCACCACACTCTAAAGCCACACAATAAAATAAAAATATGACAATAAAAATGAAATAAAATATAATAAAAACAAATAGATTAAGAGATAAAATCATCATCAATCATAGACAAAGGAAATACGATGATAAAAATAAAACAAAATAAAATAGATTAAAATGAGTAATATAATATAGAATTAAATAATATGTCAGTCAGGACTAACTGGGCCTTTTTATGGCTCAGTGTCTGTATATTGTGAGATATTACAGGTCAGTTTCTACTTATTTTTACAATTCTTTCCTACACGTTCTTGTATTTCAGGGTAAGTGAGCCAAACCTGCACATGTAAGCAGAAGTTAAAACAGGTTCAATAAAACATTTTTATAAAAGAGGTGTCGACACTGAACCTTATAAGTTTGTGATAAAAACAAAAACCAGGTTGTAATACTGGACACTTTACATTCTAAATGTCATTCATTATATCTGTAAACTCATCTGCACCTACTTATGTCATTCACACATCCAAGCACATTCTCATTTGCACATTTCTGTATCACTCTTGCATATTCTGTTATTTTTTGCTATATTATATTTTCTATATTCTGATTTTATTTTACCTTCACTTTGTACCCTAATATTCTTTATTGTCTTATTGTTTACATCTTTACTGCATATCCATGCTGCTGTAGCGACTTTATTTCCCTCCAGGGATGAATAAAGTCAGTCTAAGTAAGACAGATGGGGAAAGCAGAGTGTGTATAAAGAACAGAAACTGGTGCCTAATGTGTTTTAAATGATTCAAACACATTGTTAATTCTGCCATCTAAATGTTGTTATCTACACCTATTATATTTATACAGACAGTGTCGTCATACCACTGTTCATTCTGTAACATACTATTTATATGTCAATATATAATTGAGGGACTTTTGAAGTCCATGGGATATATCTTGCATACATTTTTATTAAAAGTAAAAAAAAAGGGGGGTTTTATGTTCATTATGATCACGTCTTTACAAATTCCATAATTATTTATTGTGGAAACAATCATTTACTAATAAAAATGACTGCATATCACTAAAATGTCAACTAATTAACCGTCCCAATTTAATAGCTTCCACCTTACGTTGAGATAATCATGACGGATTTTTTTTGGCAATAAATCAAATATTACATGAAAAATAACAAATTGTAACTGGCATCCGAGAAATCACTTTCAACTAAGTCACCCATTACAAAAACACCTCTCAAGGAAGTGTGTTAATTCCAGATCACATGACCTGCTCCACATGATGTCATTTCCTCCTGAAGAAAAGACTGGCAGGACTCCATGGTATGTACTTTCTCCTCTTTCTTAGTTATTTAATATAAAGTAGTGTGTGGGTCAAGTGTGGAACAGGTTTACTACAATATCTTTGTAAATAACTTTCAATTTCAATTTTTCTCATTTGTATATATAATACTTACAAGAATCTTTCTGTAAAAATGCCATGTTGTGTTTAGTTAGAATAAAAGAAATGTTGATTTTATGCCTGAAAGCAGCAAAAATGTCAACTATGATAGCTGTCAACTAGGTTACAAAAAGTCCCACAATTATACATCGACCCTTATACCCATACTGTTTATAATGTTTCTTTTGCAGTGGTGATAAGATGATAAAACCGTCTATTAGAACGATTAAAATCAAATAAAATAAAATAACTAAAAGAAATTAGAAACCTGAATTGAATGAACTCGCTGGACGTTGAACACTAGAGGCCAGGCGGCCGACCAATCAGGTGAGAGCCCTGAGTGTGACAGTTGGTTCCGAGCATGCGCAGTGGCCTCTTCTCTCTGGCAGCAACAACAACACTCGGGGAGCGAAGCAGTCAGTCTCGCCCCTCCGCTGTCAGCGGCATCATAATCATCATCATCGTCCCCGCCGGCTCCGGTGGCAGAGAGGATGGTCCAGCGGAACGGCAGCGGCGGATGCGAATGACAGCCACAAGATAATGGCCCTGAATGTACGCGAGTGTCCGAATGTGCGACCAGTGACCAAGTGAGAGGACCGTGTAAGTAGCGGAGATGTGATGTTGCCCCGCTGGAGGGGAGGCAGTTGAGGCTAACACGGCGCGCTAACCTGAGAGGGAGAGAGATAGAGGGAGGGACACGGCTTGCTAGCTTCGCAGAAAAGGTAGCTTTGGGTGGTAACGTTTCCCTCACGGCGCCCGTCACAACCCGGTAGAGCGTTAAAAACCCCAAACCGTGTTTTTTTTCCTTCTCGCAGCCGCTCTCCCCCGGCTCGGGTTTTAGTAATTCACACGGACTGTCAGTGTGTTGAACAAAGGAGCTTTAACCAAAGGGGCCGCATGGACAGAAAACACGCACAGAGAAGTCGGCTGCTGTTTGTTTTGTGCTCCATTTCGTGCTGACACACTTGAGCGCTAACCACACGAGGTCTGACCTGGATATTTAGCTGATACACGGTGACCTAGCTAATTTCGGCGAAGTGCTATCGAGGCGGCGTGTATATCATTAGCCGTTGACTCATAAGTTTAATGTGGCTTTTTGACAAGCAGACTTTGTCCCGCAGCAGTTTGTACGGCAGCAAACGATGACCCAAGCGGACTTTCACTGATGTGTCTCAGCTGACAGCAAGTTTTGATAACTGCAGTGGGTGTCCTTTTGTTTTGCACACACGTTATTAGTGATAGCAACACAGAGGGAACTTTAGATTAGACTTTGAAGGTGCTGGCAGGTTGGACTGAGATGTCCATGCTTGGACTTCTTTCAGTAAAGTCAGTCATAGCTGTAGGTGATCATAGCTGAACTTATTTTACAGCTGAGACTCAGATTAAAACCCTGGTGGGACTGCTGTTAATGATTGTTCTCATTAGATCTTAAAGCATTAGTCAACCAGCAGAATATTATCATTTATGTGCCTATTAAAACTACCTTTCTCCATTTTTTCAAGCTCTTTTTCTGTAAATTCTTTGGGTTTGTCCAGACAAAACAGTACTAATTAGGGGCATCATTTACAGCTTTAGGAAAGTATTTTTCAATTTTCAGACATTTTACTGACCAAAGACTAGTTTCACTTTATTGCTATTGAGCGTAAATGTCAGTTGCAACCATAATCCGACTAAATCTAAGGTCTAAAACTCAAAAACAGTCTTTGAAAAGTTACTGAATAGTAGTGAATTACTGTCTTTACATCCAAATGTGGCTGTACATTGCGATATTGCCTTTAAAATGCTGTGTTGCTTCATTTCGATTAAATGTGTGTAATGCCGAGTAGGTTTTTGGGAAATGCCATGACCTCACTTCTTGTTAACGGGAATCATCAGACGTGTTTGGGATTCTTCAGCTCATGTGTCATAAAGTCACAATTATTACATTGCCTAAAATGGGGAAGACCGCATATCCCAGAGGCCTGTTTTGTGTAGCCCTGTGTTGTGATTGAAGCTCAATACTGCTGATTTTCAAACATTAAACATACCTCTGTTCCTGGCTGGAGCTGAGACCGAGCGTCCAGGTGATAAGTGGCGAAACATTTCTGATGCCTCAACTCCGCCCCAATCGCTTTATGGCGGTCAAGCTTATGAGATTTTATAATTGTAGATAATTGCATTGTCGCTGCCAAGTGCAAACAGCGCAACTTGTGATCTCAGGAATACCAAAGTTCCCTCATGTTCTGACTTCCTGTCCTTATTTAGTATGAGAGACAGAGGGAGATATGCAGAGAAGTGAAGTGAACTGGAAGTAAACCAGTGTGCACAAAACAGAGAGCCAAGCAGACAGACTGACCTATTAACTATACTAACCCCCCCTCCTCACCACCACCGCCATCATCCCCACCCTGCCTCCAGATATATACAAACACACACACACACAGGCGCACACACACAAGTGCCGGTCTGCTGCATGCATCACAAGAGCACAACTTGGAAAATGTTGGCTATTATTCGCCAGTGGTAGCAGCTTCTTTGCAGCCCTTATGTCTCTGTCTGTCAGTGTGTATTTTCCCTGTCTGTGTCCCTGTCTGTCACCGCATAGAAATGGGAGGCAGGAGAGGGGAGGCAGCCTGCCACGTTATTCAAATGTTCCAGAGCCCGGCCAGCCAGCGGCCAACTGTAGCCGGGCTAAAAGAGGCTCTTTGTGAAGGCCAGACAGATGGCCATAGAATGAAGACTGTAATGATACCCTCAACAGCCCACTACGCACACAGACACATGCACTCATTATAGGATGTAGTGCTGTGTGTGCGTTAAAGACAGACCAAACTGTCAAAGAAAAGGAAGGAGAGGTGGTTAAGAAGACGCAGGAAATGAAGCAGAACACATTGGTAAAGATAGTGATTATGTACAATGTACGACAAGAAAGAGTGTGTGTTTCTTTGTTACCAACATTTGACACCCTTCTTCACGCTGTTATTTATTTATTTTTTTTTGGTATTAAAATGCTTCTGCTTCTGCCAGTTGGAAAGAATGGGAAGGTAATCTTGATAAAATGTGAGATTGTAGTAGGTTTCTAAGCTGTTGCTGGGAGAGTAAACTCTGCTGCAGCTCCCATAGTTGTGATTCTTGTGATTCTTTAGTTTAGCGCCCGAGAGGCAAAGTAAAACTGATTTTAGCCCAGCCTATTAGTGCTGCATGGTTTAACACACTCTCAGACTCTCAGTAGCAGAAAAACATGTAAACAGTGTAATGGATGCAAATTCTTTACAAGTGCAACGTAACTGAACTCACAGTGGCCAGCTGTGGTAATATTGACTGTGCCTTTCATCAACTGACTAACAAATCGATGGCTTGGATATCATTAACCTTCCCCTCTCGCCCGCTTTCTTTATAATTATCTCTGTTTTTCGAGCTTCTGTCTTCTGTCCCTCTGTTTCCTCTTCTATTTCCGGTAAGATAACATCCTCACTGTGCAGCTGCACATCAGCTGATCGATAGATGGACCGACTGATTGAAGCTCTCTCTCTCCTTCCACCCTTTTTTTCCTACTTATTCACTTTCCAACTTCTGCCTTTTCTTTCTCACTCTTTCCTAATGCTTTCCTCTTCTTGTGTGCCTCTTTCCACCACCATTTTCCTCTAATCAATCTTCTCTCTCTTTCACATTTGCAGGGAAGGAAAACACTGAACCATGTTGCTTTAAGTTGTGACCTGTGGTGAACGGGGGAGGAGGAAGAGGAGGAGGAGGAGGAGGAGGAAGAGAGAGAGAGTGAAAGAGGTGTAGGCTGGCAGACGGGCATCTGCCACAGCTCGCTTTAGGTGGCCCTTGGCAAGCTTGAAGCAATGGGCAACACAGCCACCAAGTTTCGCAAGGCCCTTGTGAGTGGTGACGAGGCCCTGGCCTGGCAGCTGTACGAGGGCAACCCTCAGTTCAGGGACGGCCTGGACCCGAACGCATCGTATGGAGAGCAGTACCAGCACAACACACCCCTGCACTACGTATGCCGCCACGCCATGACGCGCCTGCTCAGGTAAAACACGGCTTTTATGGTCTGGATTTGTTTGAAAAATTTGATTAAACCCGACAGTCATTTTTGAAGCTCCGGTTTGTAATGTAGTTAAGCAGTTATCCAATGCATTTGCAAAGGCAGTGAGTCATATTAAATTGAATAACAATTAGCAGTATGTCCTGAGATTTAAATGATTTCTGAGAATCGCCATTTATGTACGGTAATTGTGTTTTAAGGCAAGCCAGGGAACTCGGTGTAGAGGCCTGTTGCGTATACTGTCATATTATGTAAATGATTTTACAGGGCATGGGGAAAGAGCATTAGCCATTAGGAACCGTGGAAATCAAAAGCAATTAGACCATCAACGGCACTTACTTTGGAGGGTATAAAACTGCAAAATAAAATTAAAAGAATGATCAGTGACTCGATTGTGCACTTATTAATCATGTTACAGGTGGTGATTTTTACAGATTATGTTCAGAGCACTTGTCGTAAGGATTAAAACTCAGCCTCTGACAGCAATCGTATAATGCTTTTCTGTGATTCTGGAGTAGCCAGTATTGGCCCATCATAGATATATTGATATCGTAGCCTGATATGTAACATTTTTGAATTATAATTTTTTTAAAGATGCTTCAAGTAATTTAGAAATGGTTTTGTGTGGGTTGTAATAATCTCAGTACTATCTGTAGCACATGTAGCAGAGTATGCATCACAGCTGAGTAGGTGGTGTGAAATCAGATTGTGTCTTCACAGTAAGTTGCTATCTAGATTGTGAAATACATTTGCTGGCTTTATATATGTATTTCGGGTTTAGACACACTTTCTCATCTAATGGTTTTTATGGTTCTAATCTGAGCTGCTGTTAACTTGTGATTCCTGAGACTGGTGACTCGGATGAACTTATCCTCAGCAGCAGAGGTAACTCTTTATCTTCCTTTCCTGGGGTGGTCCTCATGTGAGCCAGTTTGGTTGTAGCTCTTGATGGTTTTTGTGACTGCACTTTGGGGCACATTCAAAGTTTTTGCAATTTTCCGGATTGACTGACCTTCAGTTCTTAAAGTAATAGTGGACTGTTGTTTCTCTTTACTTAGCTGATTGGTTCTTGTCATAATATGGATTCTAACAGTTGTCAAATAGGGCTGTCACCTGTGGACCAACCTGACTTCTGCACAACACAACTGATGGTCCCAACCCCATTAAGAAGGCAAGAAATTCCACAAATTAACCTTGACAAGGCACACCTGTGAAATGAAAACCACTTCAGGTGACTACCTGCATGAAGCTCATTGAGAGAATGCCAAGAGTTCACAAATCAGTAATCAAAGCAAAGGGTGGCTATTTTGAAGAATCTAAAATGTTCTGACTTATTTCACACTTTTTGTTTACTACCTAATTCCATATGTGTTCAGTCATAGTTTTTATGCCTCCAGTGAGAATCTACAATGTAAATAGTCATGAAAATAAAGAAAAAAATTTAAAATATCAGCTGCTTCATCAATATTGGAACTTTTTTAGTTCCTAAAAATCAGTATAGATTGAGCTCTATTTTGGAAGAAGCTTTCCACAGTCTGAATAAATAAATGAGGGTTGACTCAAATTGAACGTCAGATTTAAAAATTTCAATAAAAATGTGCGTTTCAAACTTGGGAAGTTGAGATTGGTTTGGGTATTTAGGAGGCAAAGAAGGCCTAACAAAAGGCAAAAAACAATGCATTCTAGAAATAGCAGGATCCAGCATTTCAGGATTTGTCTCTTCTGGGTTTTAACCATTCTTTTAAATCTTGTTCTTGTGAGTCTCTCTGCTTAATGAAAGTGCAGTGCTAAATCACTGCAGTACCTCTTTAAGAGTATTAACAGATTTGAAATAACTGCTTCGTTATTGTTGCTGTTAGGAGTTTCACTGCATGCACGCTTGCTTTAAACAGGTGCAGAGACACACACATCCTCACTTGGACAGTTAACAAACACAGGCAGACAAAAGCCATAAAGGAGAGTCACTAAGTCTCACACAACCTGAAAGATAGGGGTCAAACTGAAAGCGTTTGGCGAGTCAGACACCAGTGTGTCTTTTTTTACCTCCTGCAGAGATAATCAGGCTGCTGGCCATAACCAAGACACAGCTGATTCAGTGACTCAACAGCCGTCCTCATCTCCTCCTCCTCGCACTCTTCCTCTCTCTTGCCCATTCTTTCCATGATTACAGGGAGGGGAGGGGTTCAGAGGAAGCTGTTTGAAAAGGCCAGTCAATTATCTGTGCATCTGCATGTGCACACAGGCATGTGTGTTTTGAGGGGGGAAACTGTGACTCCACAACTGCTTAATGTGTCTGAGTCTGAGAATATAACACAGTGAATCAATTAGTGTGCTATTTGTGTTCCTTCCTACTAACCTATAATGGGCCAGGGAGGCGTGCTGAACACTGCGCTCTGCTCCTGATAAGTATCAGAGGAAATGCTGCTTTGTTCCAGCAGTTCAGTTGGACAGAGGCGAGCAGATAGACGACCGAGAAATTTCAGACAAAATAAAGACTCGGAGAAGGCAGGCGTGGGCTGGTGGATGCAGAGTCAGTTTTTTTTTAAGATTATTTTTAACGTGTAACTGTACATGTGTATTCGCTCTCTCCGAGTCGTCTCTGTGGGTTGGATTGGATAGTAATCCCATGAGCTGTGCGAACTGGAAAATCACAAGTAGACCTATTACTGGAAAATGGGTGTAGTTCAGGAAGTGTAACCCTTCCTCCACAACAACTGAGACGGTCTTGGAAATATGTAAATAATAACTCCGACTTTGGTTCCTCTTTGTGAAGAAATTGTTTTCTATTGTTTGAAGAAGCAAATCCATGACGGATGTTTTGTCAACATACAGCAACTTCCTTCTCTGTTTTTCTTTCGGAGCCATTGAGTATCTTCAAGCCAATTCCTTTTTTAGTTAAACACAACAAACTTATTTTAGAATTTCAGAGCAAATTGTACAGTTTTAACCATCTCCTGACGTTTCCTGCCTTCGTCAGTACGATCTGAACAGCTTTGGTGCTTCACGACAACAACAAATCATGTGACCTCCCCCAGCCTGTTGTTTCTAGTAGACTGATATTAGTGCCATTCATCTTGAACATGGGGCTTGTATGTGTGTGTGGATGGGGGGCTGTATTGGGTTCTGAGGGAATAATTAGTGATTATTGCTTTGTTGGTGAATTGGCAGTGTGCTGTCATTAGAGGGAAGCTGCAGGGGCTTGTGGCAGAGTGGATAAGAGGGTCAAAAGTGGAAAACCAGGGCAGCGGTAGAAGAAAAGACTGAAGCGCCGCGCACTAAGACAACATTCAAGCTCTAATTCGTTCAGTCCAGAAAGAATTAGATTGGGAGAGGTTTTACAGCAGTTTTTCAATCAGTGTTCCAACCATTGTAAATCCTGTGACACCCTATTATTTTCTTCTTTTATTGAATTTGTATTAGAGAGAATGTCATTCCATATACACTCCTGTTAATGTTGTGCCGCTAATCAAAAAGAATCTTTTTTTTTTCCTCTGCAGCTTTACAGCTGCGATATGAAGGTGTAAAAAAGTGGTGGTGCTTTTTAAAATGACAGAAATGGAGAATGAAACTTTAAAAGCGGAAAAACAGAATATGCGGAGCCAAATTAAAGAGCGGAAAGGTAATCAGTAAATGGAGGTTTTGACAGACAAACAGCAGAGAGAAACTATTTACTAAACAGAACTGCAATCACAGCCTTGTTCCCAGTGCGACTGGCTCATCCATCACCTGCTGTGTGTATGTGTGCGCACACACAACCGTCAGCCAGCATGTCCATTATCTCAGAGATGTTAAACAGAAGTAGTCGATACTCTGCCATCTTGCTTCTCTTCCTTCTCTCTACTGTTCCTCTTGCCTACCGACACTCATTTCACTGTGCATTTTGCTTCCATACTTCACCCTCCTGTCATCTCCACTCATCCCTTCTTCTACTTCTTCCTTTCATCTGCCTCTTTCTTAAGTATACTTCAATTTTTCCCCACCGTCCCTTTCACCCTCTGTTTTAAACCTGGTTTCTGTTTCTTTTAATGTCATTTTTTAATTCCTTTAAACGGATTTTGTGCTTTTACCGTCTGTTTTATTCAGTCCCTTCTTTCTCGTCTGCATTGTATAGGTCCTTCCTGTTTAGCAAAGAGGGAAACCCCAACAAGCGTAATGTGCACAATGAGACATGCCTCCATGTGCTGTGCCAAGGCCCGCAGATACTGCTGCTGCCAGAGGGAGCGCTGTCACCACGACTGGCCCGACCACAGAGGGATGAGCAGCGCCGTGCGGACTGCCTGCAGGTACAAACACAATGAGCAAGAACACAAAGAGTGTTGTGTACACACTTACACGGCAGTGCATTAAAAGTGTGTCATATGAAGTCATTGCTTTAAGCAAAGTTGACACACAAATATTGTGTGTTTGTTTGTGTGTTCCCTCCGTTGCCAGATGATCCTGAGCTGGACCGGCGCCAGGCTGGAGGGAGGCCAGTACGAGAAGGCCAATGTTAACGCCACCGACAACCACCACAGCACCTGTCTGCACTACGCTGCCGCTGCAGGCATGAAGAGCTGCGTGGAGGTGAGACTGAGTCTGTGTGGACCCTTTTGAAACTCTGACTCACATGAGGATGAGCAACATTTCTGTGTGGCTGATCTGTGTGAGCTGAGGTAATTGGATTTGCCAAAGATTTTACAGCTAGTAAAATAAATAAACAACATTATGGCAATTCTTGCATCACGAGTATCTGCTTTGTGTTTCGTCAGATCCAAGTAGCGCTTCCTTCCTTGTTAGCAAAGACTCATAGCTTTCATGGAAATAGAGCGAAAGTTTGTTTCCTTAATTGAAAGATAAATAAACAGGATTCTGATATGGGCAGCCACAGAAAAATAACCGAAATAAGATTTTTTAAAAAAAGAAAGTTTGAACACATTTCTGTTCATTTCTGCCTCTTTTTGATGTACTCTTTCTCTGCTTTACTGCCTTTTGACTCTTACTGAAGCTGATCCCTTTTACTTTACTTCTACTTGGCTTTCACACATTGCTTTTCTCTTCTTCTACCATCACCTTGTTGGTTTCTGTTGTGTGCCGATTTAAATCCCTTCACTTTCTTGCTCATCTCCATTATCAATTCCTCTCTTCTCCCTCCTTGTCCCTCTAGCTGCTAATCCAAAGTGAGGCGGACCTTTTTGTGGAGGATGAGGACAAGTTGACGCCATGTGATCACGCCGAGCGGCACCACCACACCGAGCTGGCCCTCAGCCTGGAATCGCAGATGGTTTTCTCCTCCTCTTCAGCTCAGCAGTCAAACACAGATGCACATGGTGAAACCAACCTGCTGCAATACAAAGAGGTGAGACCATGGTTACGAGATCTGGGGGGGGGGTTTCCTGCTGGCCTGAGTTATTTTTAAGGTTTTTAGTCACTGTTGCGTCTTTGAAACATTCACTTCGCATAGAATGTCCTTAAGGTGGTGTCATCTTGCTTGGTAAACACTGAGTCATGTGTTTATTAATTTAGTTTTAAGATGTAGCTTTTGCAGCTTATTTTGGAGTGATTTCGATAATGACAGTTTAGGTATTAAATGTTGGGATTTGTTGGTAATATCTTGTCATACAGACTCCCACATCTTTACTCTTCACAAGAGGTGACTTAATTGTTCCATCCTTGACTTTTTCTTCGTTGCGTTCTCCTGTCATAATGACTACACTAAACACCAAGGTCAAATTCACGCAGAAGCAAGCCAGGATTTTTTCAAATTAGTTGAATTTAAAGTTTAAACTTTTATAAACATAGAAGGTAATCCTCTTATATTGTCAAGGACAAGACATGTGCGGCACAGCAGCTTGCATTTGCAGAGGGGATGATGATGATGAAGGCACACCAATGGCACATTTAACAGCTGCTTTTTCTTGTGCATAAGTAAAAATCACGGGAAAGTTAAAAGGTAGATGGTAGCACTTCCACTTGCAATGTTTTTAAGGCTACATCTTAGTCCATGCAAACGTTTTGGTATCCTTTCAGAAGTAATCTCTGTGCATTCTAATAATCTGAAAATGCAAACCCATGACCCGCACCAACACTGAAAATATAGGTGATAGTGGAGGGTTGGTTACCACACAACAGCTGCTAGAATAAGCAAGGTCAGCAACACCTGCAGCCTAAATCATTATCTATACTGTGTTAATCACTGGTAGTCGAGACTGACGTCTTTGCTTTCCTCCAGATAAGAGTCATGTGGTAGGAGCCTTACGAAACATAGTAACAGAAGTAATCAGAAAGTGAACATGGAGGTCTGTGTCATAATTTCCAGAAGGCTTTTTTTCTGGCTGTCCAAACTGCAGCACAACTGCAGAGTTTTTAAACTAAAACAGGTCTGTAGTGTTTCCCAAAGTATCTGGGTAAGGATTCCTAAAACTTTAGAGCAGTTTACACAAAGCTTAATACAGCAGCAGTTATGTGTTTTAACCAAGCACTTTAAGGACATATTTGTTCGCTGTGGGCTTATTTTTCTCTCCAACACAAAGTTCTGAATTTGTATGGAACCAGCACAACCATGGCTAGAAAGAGAGAATTTAAAACTGTCTTGTGCAGTATACCAAAGGTCCATCCATCCATTATCTGTACACCGCTCAATCCTCACTCGAGTCATGGGGGGGCTGGAGTCCATCCCAGCCGACACCCCGGACAGGTCACCACTTCACTGTGGAGTAACACACTGAGACAAACAATCACATTCACACCACAATTTAGAGTTACCAATTAACCTGATTATGTTTATGGAATGTGGGAGGAAGTACCTGGAAAAAACCCACACATACAAACTCCATGAAGACAAAACCCGGGAAGGCGGGGACGCGAACCAGGCATCTTCTAGCTGCAAGGCCAAAGCGCTAACCACCACGCCACTGTGCAGCCCTATACCAAAGGTATAAATTATCAAAAAAGAAAAAAACAAAAAGCTGGATTTCTTTGATAATTTATTTACCACAAATGGAAAACATTTGAAATGATTAGGTACAACATTTTATCAAATTCCCCCAGGTGTTTGTTATTAAATACTGGTAAGAAATGGTGGCTCTGCATGCCATCAGTGTTTTACCGCTTAGATCTCTTTATATGTTCCCATGCTCGTCTACCATCTGCTCTGTGTAAACACAAGCCTGCAGTTCAGCTGAAAAGGCCCTGAATTTTGTGACATGATTGCTGGTCACAGCTGACTCATTAGTGGCTTCATGGTTGCGCTGAGAAGAATTTTTTTTACATAATCTCATTAGAGCAAATGGTTTATATTTTGCCAATTTTTAAATGAGACACAGGATGAAGTTACCTTGATGAAATAAAATTATTTTAACTAAGATTTGGTTAATTTATTTGGATTGAACTAGAAGTTACACATGATTAGTCCAACGACTGTTTGAAATTTAAAATCTTGTTTTTACAGTTTCTGGCTCCGATAAATGGTGTAACTCGGCAGTTCTTTTAATGATAACACACCTTTTAAACTCGCTGGAGGGTTCTGGGGTTCGGAAGATTAAAATGAAAGCTTCCAGCATGAAGGTAGTCTAAGATTCTTCAAGGATTCGAGATCCTGAAACACAGTAATGACAATCCAGCAGATCTATGTGCATTTAAAGCAAAGAGGAGACCAGTTGTATAATGTCTTACTCATTCACGTTAACCCAATATGAGATTGAAAACAGATAAACAGTTTGGACCAATGCATGACCTTAAATAGCAGCTAGTTCAATACTTTTGTATTTTGTGTGCCTCTTGGTGTTTGTATTTGTGCACAAAATGAGCAGATTAAATTCCTCTTCTCTTTGACTCTCTCCTACACATGTTCTGCTGCTGGTTTGTTAATGTTTAAAGGGTTTTTTTCTTTAGAGGAAAGTCCCAAGTTGCAAAATACTTGCTTCCAGGAAGTCATTAAATTTGTCAAGTTGCCGTTTATCTTGTCGGTTGTTGACCTTAATATGTGAAGTGTCCTTAGATGACTTCTGTGTGTTTTGGCGCTATTTAAATAACACTGAACTGAAAAGTGACATAATGTGAATAATAAGCCCTATACTGCACAAGACCGATCACTGCTACATTTAGAAATTCCTACTGCTCACTTTCAAATGTCACCATTTTATCATCAAAATGTCACTATTACATATTCTCCCCTCACAGAGAACAACTCACAGTAGTTCTTACAAGTATAGTAATACATGTATACACAAACACACACCTCACTTCCTGTTTCTCGGGGTCCTAGTTAAACAGAGGGCACCGGCACAGCTGTATAGCAGTAGCTGCTGCCAACTGATAGCGGTTTGATCTTCCTTCCTGCAGCCAAATCCATGCTAATACTTAATCTCCCTTTCCCACAACCAACCCCCCACCATCACTGCCCCACATCCCGCTTCTCACATTATCACTGTCACTTCCTTGAACAATCTCAATCTCATACTTTACATGTTTTTTTGTTTAAATACAGATTTCTTCTTTTTCTTTCTGTCTTACAATTTCATGTCCTCACCCTCCCTCTGACCCAGTTTTTCCCCTGAGCTGTTTCCTCCTCACATTTGTCCTTGTCTGTGCTTTCAGCCTTACGAGGGGCTGAAGATTCAGGATCTGCGCAGGCTGAAGGACATGCTGATCGTAGAAACTGCAGACATGCTGCAAGCCCCCCTCTTCACTGCTGAGGCCCTGCTTCGAGCGCACGGTGCGAGTTTGTCTTTTAGAGACAGCTGATAGTCATTCATGATCTTTCCTAACCTTAACAGCACTGTCATTAAGAAGCCGGTGTTCAAAAGAAAAACTACATATGTGTTAAAATTGTCTGTAACTTCCTGCTTCTCTCAGACTGGGACAGAGAAAAGCTTCTGGAAGCCTGGATGTCTGACTCGGAGGGCTGCTGCCAGCGCTCCGGCGTCACCATGCCCACCCCTCCGCCCAGCGGCTACAATGCCTGGGACACCCTGCCCTCCCCCCGCACTCCGAGGACCCCGCGCTCACCCCTCACACTCACCCTGACTTCCCCCACTGACAGCTGCCTCACACCTGGAGAAGAGGGCCTGGCCACGGTGAGCAGTGGAAGAAATATTCAGTTCTTTATATATATTTATATTGAAATTCTGTCTAAAGACATGCATTATCAGTAAAATGTACTCGTACATAGGAAGCTAAATGTAGTGAACGGTGCAGCTGTCAGTGTCCCCTTTACTTTAGTAGACTGAATAAACTGAATTTGTGTCAAGTGTCTTGTTTGTTTGATGGTAAAAGGTTAATATCTAATCGTCGTAGAACAAAGGGGGTCATAGGCCAGCTTCCTAGCAATGATTTGGCATTCTGCACTTTGTACTTGTGCACTAGCTTTAGCCTCTGGTCCACTATTGGTCCTCAGGAAGGTGCAACTTGTCTGCCTGCAAATCTAGGCTGAGGTTAAAATTCTACGTTTTCAAAATGTTCAGATGCCAAATTGTTAAGATTTAATATAACAAAATATGTGGACAAAATATATGCCGGTGTAAATTACAATGTTACAACAATGTGTGTCCTCGCAAAGCACAATAGAATTTACCAAGCCATATTATAACAATTATACTGTAGATTTAGCTGCGTTTTTTGTCCCTCCACTATGTATAATAATGAAAATGGCTTGGCAAGTAGTAACAAACAATCTAGCAAATGGAATATAGCAACTTTATAGGCATTGTTAGGCAGTAAAATCATGTAATTTACCTCTTGTTTCTCCTTGCAGTGTGGGATCTGTCTCTGCTCTATCTCAGTCTTTGAGGACCCAGTGGACATGTCCTGTGGCCACGAGTTCTGCCGAGCCTGCTGGGAGGGGTAAGGGTCAGAACTTGTGCTGAGTAAAATGTTGCGGTACGCAATGATGCAGATGTGTTTCACTTTTCATCTGTTTGCGTGTGTGTTTCTCAGGTTCCTCAATGTAAAGATTCAGGAAGGTGACGCTCACAACATCTTCTGTCCGGCGTACGAGTGCTACCAGCTGGTGCCGGTGCATGTCATAGAGAGTGTGGTTTCCAGAGAGATGGACCAGCGATATCTACAGTTTGACATCAAGGTAGAAACACAACGTACATTTAGATGCAAGTAGTGGTGTGTCCTACTGAAAAATTTCCTTCCCTTGCCCCTTGCTGAATTGCTTCTGCTCTTCACATTCCCTGTATGTTCTCTGACATTTACTTTTGTCCCCTCCTTCTCTCTGTTGCAGGCATTTGTGGAGAACAATCCAGCCATCCGTTGGTGTCCTGCAGCTCGTTGTGAGCGGGCAGTGAGACTAACCCGACCAGGCCCGGGGGACAGTGACCCTCATAACTTCCCCCTGCTGCCGTCCCCAGCTGTCGATTGTGGCAAGGGTCACCTCTTCTGCTGGTAAGCTCCGTGATTCCTTATTAAAGACGGCTATTGACAGCCATCTCTACATATGTACAAACACGATTTTATTGACATGTAAATGAGCACATTCCGACACATGCCTCTTGTTCAAGTATAGACCAGTTTAATATTTAATATTTAAGCCACACATGTTGTCCTTCATTCATTTTATAGTCACATACAGCTGGACTGAGGCTGCTGTGTTGCTACGATTGTGCACCCAGGTTTTGACAGCATTAACCCCTTGATGCCTGAATTTATTTACAATTAAATTTAAAGAAAGCTTTTGCGTGTTTTTGCTTTCCAGTTTATGCTAAAATAAGTGGAGATTGTTAATTTGTCTAGTACACATAGAATGGATATATAATAAAAATAACAGATACATAATAATTAGGTCCCACTCCGACCAGTCCCACGAGAAACCAGTGCTTGCAAAAGGTTCCGAGGTACGCATTGAATCTGCACAAACCGGCATTGGGGGAATGGATACGCTGTCTCGGCTGCAGTCTGAATGAAAGTGGTATGATGTGAATTTGTGAAAATAGGCGTCAAGAGGTTAACAAATCTTGAATTTTGAAAACTATACTGTCAATACTTCATTATTAGTATATGTTTTCATTGTGTGCACTTGTCTGAACTTTCATCTTTCAAGGAGAAAATGCCGATCGTTATGTTGCTTTAGTCTTAGTGTATTGTACTGTATATTCATTGCATTGTATTTTACTGTACCTACTTCTCTCTGTTTGTCGTCCTCCCTGTCTGCAGGGAGTGCCTTGGCGAGGCCCATGAGCCCTGTGATTGTCAGATGTGGAGGAACTGGCTGCAGAAAGTCACAGAGATGAAGCCTGAGGAGTGTAAGACAGCCCTGTTTTCTGCGGGAATTTTCAGTTTTACCAGGGATCGTTTTAACTGCACCTCAGTGAGCTGGCACCATGATAAGGCAGTTAACAGCAGCTGTCAGAGCTCCCTACCAGGATGCGTCCAGTATATTTTTTATAGCATACTGGCAGGTGTTGAGGTCATTGATATTTGCCAAATGTAAAGGGTGTCTGCAGTAGAGATGTTTTTAATGTGCATGTTCCCTCCACAGTGGCAGGCGTGAGTGAGGCCTATGAGGATGCTGCTAACTGCTTATGGCTGTTGACCAACTCCAAACCGTGTGCCAATTGCAAGTCTCCCATTCAGAAGAATGAGGGCTGCAACCACATGCAGTGTGCCAAGGTAAACACACCGATGTCTCTGTCAGCAATGTCATCATCTGTAAAGATTATATACATTAAAAAAGAAGAATTTTGACCTTTAAATGTTACTAATTCTGTGTTTGATTTCTCTCTCTGTAGTGTAAGTATGACTTTTGTTGGATCTGTCTGGAGGAGTGGAAGAAACACAGCTCATCAACAGGAGGCTACTATCGCTGCACTCGCTACGAGGTCATCCAACAGCTAGAAGAGCAATCCAAAGAGATGACTGTAGAGGTACAAACATTCTCACAGAGCAGAGATACACACTCAGCTGATCACATACAGGTGCTCACTGATATAAAATACATTCACACAAATATACATTTACCTGCTCACATTTACACCTGCAGAAACTACTCCATCACCAGTCACATAATACACTATTCAAGCACATGTTCAGATGCCCTGCAGCACTCAATGCACTCACACGTACTGAAACGTACACCTGAATGAAATAGTTTCATTTTGTCACAGGCAGAAAAGAAGCACAAAAGTTTTCAGGAGTTGGACCGTTTCATGCACTATTACACTCGCTTCAAGAACCATGAACACAGCTACAAGGTAATAAACTCTGCATAATCACATTTTAAATTGCAATCAGATGGTCATTACATACGTGTTGAATGTGTGTATTCTCCCTTCTGTGTGTCAGTTGGAGCAGAAGCTGCTTAAAACGGCTAAAGAGAAGATGGAGCAGCTGAGCAGAGCCTTCATTAGCCGTAAGTGTCTTGCTCTGATCTCAGCCTGTTTAAAGGAGCTGCATCTAAATGGAGTTTCAGTAAGCTGCTAGTCAGCTGCAAGTCATTTGCCTAAGAACAGTGTACTTGTTGAAATTGCTCACACACAAATAGATCATGTCTTTCAAACCTCAAGCCCAAGCTTTGGCCTGCTTTGGTCATAATACAGTAATCCTATTTACCTTTATAATGCCGCCTAGCTAAATGTGTGTCTGTGCATCTGCTGCAGGTGAAGGCACTCCTCCAGACACACGTTTCATTGAGGACGGTGTGTCTGAGCTGCTGAAGACGCGGCGCGTATTGAAGTGCTCTTATCCATACGGCTTCTTCCTGCAGCAAGGCAGCACCCAGAAAGAGATATTTGAGCTCATGCAGGTAATCTAATACAAAACTGTCAAGTACACATCCTCTGTAAGAACAAGTCTAACTTGAAAGCCCCTCCAGGGATTTGTTGAACCTGCTGTATTCATTAAATTTAATCCAGTTTCTTTATATATATATATATATATATATATATATATATATATATATATATATATATATATATGTATTCTGTATGTGATATAGTACATGCAACAATAACAGCATGTTCAAAAGAGCAAAGCTAAAAACAGGATGAACATTTACAAAATGATTTTGTACTTGTAAGATTAGATCATTCAGAACGAAACTGCTTAAAACACAGAAGTAGTGCTTGTCAAGTCTTTGGCTATTAGTTTTTGTATTTTGTTTTTTTGTCTGGGCTGGGCTGGTCTTGGTATTGTCATAATCATCATCTCCTGGCGAGGCTCTAAAAGACCGAGGCAAACAAACACATAAAACCATCCTATATTCATTATAGGTCCAATAAAACATCTTGAAGTAAGAGGTTTAATGTCTTTAATGTGGAAAACTGGTTTCATAACAGGCAAATATAATAATAAGAAAAGCACTCAGAGAGCGCAGTACTCCGTCAAGGCTGCTCAGTCGTTTTATGATTTCCGACGGATGAAATCTATAAAAAATTTGTGATCCACGGCAGCGGATTTGTGGTAGGATTGCAATCATGTGATCGTCAGCAGGCAGCTGACATAGCGTTCACTTGTCATAGTCACAGTGATGCAGTGCCGCTATTTTGCAATGATGCAGAAATCTTTAACAAATCCATGGGTCAAGACTGTAAGCTGCATCACTGCCAAAATCTAATCACTTGGTCCTTGTGTCATTTCTGACTTTTCCTGAAAATTTCATCCAAATCCTTTATTCTGTTTTTGAGTAATGTTGCTAACAGACAGAGGGTAAAACCAACGCCAATCGTCACATTACTCCACCTTGTTCCTTTGCGGAGTAATAAATGATTTGCACAGTCGGACTTTTTTATTCATGGAGTCTATTTGATTAAAGGTGAAGTCTAAGCCAATGCACTTGTTATCAAATTCAGTAGAAATCACTCCACGGTCCTTTGACTGTTTGCTGTGTGTTGCATTGAAAAAAACATGCAGTGTTCAACATAAAACATTTCTAATGTTAATATTTAAACTGATTTGTGAAGTGTTGGTACAGCTTGTAATTTAATTTTACAATTAAAATTAAAGAGCTTTTGTTTAGCTGATGTTTCCTCAACCAATACAATTACCAACTTTCAACAGTGTTAAAAAACAAGAAGTATTGTTGCTTTGGTTTTAGCATTATTAAGCCACGTTCTTTGTTCATTTTAGTGTCAAAGGGAGAGCGATGTAATGATTTTTTAGGCATACAAAATATTGAGTGTAGTTAATTAATGTCAGCACTCCTACAGAGCTTTGCTAAAACATTTGAACATTTGAGTTCATTTCATCTTTTGTCAAACACTTAAACACAGACACTCGAGTCTCCTGGGAGATAAAGAATATTCCAAATTTGCTCAGCTTATTTTTTATCTGCAGTTCAAATTGAACGTGAATTGTGAATCCCCTTTTTTAAATTTGAATGTCATTTGTCAGCATCTGAGTTCTTGACTTTCTGTCTTCTCAGACCGACCTGGAGATGGTCGTGGAGGATCTGGCCCAGAAGGTCAACCGACCGTACCTGAGGACGCCGTGCCACAAGATAATCAGTGCAGCCCGTTTGGTGCAGCAGAAGAGGCAGGAGTTCCTGGCTTCAGTGGCCCGTGGCGTCGCTCCCAATGACTCTCCTGAGCCGCCCCGCAGGAAGTACGAATAAGCCCTCACACATGCATATATATAGAAAATGTAGTTCACTGCTTAGAGACGCTGACAGGGAGATAATGTTTAAGCATCAACACTTGGTTTCTTGGTTTGTCACTGTCAGCAAACATTCTTGTGTGTGCGATTATTTCAGTTACCCAGGAGGATCATGGGATTGGGAGTACCTTGGCTTTGCCTCCCCTGAGGTAAACAGAAAAACTCCTTTAGTCACACCACACAGAAAAACACTAACTTTTTTTTTTTGTTCTGCTAACCTTTTGGTTCATGCTTAGCTCATGCTACTTCCTAAACCTTTGCTGAGGTTGTATTAGCGCATGACTCATGGCAGCAGCTGACATAGTTTGCTTATTTGTGTTAAGATGGGAAGTCGTCACTCTGTACTGGGAGCAGGAGATCAAAGAGAGAGACAGTCACAGGTAATGGACCATGGTTTCTTGCCATATTGAGCCAATGCATGAGCTAAATTCTGTTTTCTTTGCTTATTATTATGATGCTGCTCAATACAAAATAGCCTCTCAAGACAGCTGCATAGATTTAGCTTTACAATAACCCAACTTGAATGGCTCTTTGCAGGATTATGCCGACATCCAGTACCGTCGCAGACACAGGCAACGGCGCAGAGGTGACATGCTGAGTCTGCACAACCTTAGGAGCAGCAGCAACACACCAGAGACCAGCAGGAGGAGTGACAACTCAGGTCTGGCAAACATCTTAACATTCTGTATAAGAGCCTCATATAAAACCTTACATAACAAAAAAGGGTGTTTATACAGTGTGGGGCATTTGGGAAATTGTTTTACTGTGTTGTACTGTACTACTCTTCACTTGCATATAATACTGTACAGAACAGAGAATAGATTTATGGTGACATATTCACACCATTTCTGGAATCCTAATCCAGCTCCATTTCTTGATTCCATTTATAAATTT
Source organism: Amphiprion ocellaris (assembly GCF_022539595.1). NCBI lineage: Eukaryota > Metazoa > Chordata > Actinopteri > Pomacentridae > Amphiprion > Amphiprion ocellaris. Next base: position 8,946,798 of record NC_072780.1, read on the forward strand.
TGACTTGTCACTTTACCAGACAACCAGTAAATGGGATTTTACTTTATTGCTTCATCAATCTGGTTCGGTCAAAGCACATGGAGGCATCGATCACCTGGATCAATTTGTAATCAAGCCACACAAAGCGGTCCTTGTTGTAATGTTACGTGTTGTGTTTCAGAAGGCACAGAGAGGAGTGAGGGTCGCAGAAGAGCGCTGGGCTCACTCGATGAAGATGACCCCAACATCCTTCTAGCCATCCAGCTGTCGCTGCAGGAGTCCCGCAGAGAGCGAGGCCTGGAGGGGGAGCTGGAGGGGAGAGTGGAGCTGGACAGAGGACTGGAAAGAGGACAGGACAGGAGGACGGGTCCCACAGGAGACCTGGGTGATGTTGCTTTGCACTCTCTCGCCACAGAGGGGCCTCCTGGAGCCAGAGGCTCGTCCTTCCCCACTTCTCTCCTGGATCCTCCTCGCCCCCCTAACAGGACAGACTCCACCTCCCAGCCTTCCATATCTAACTCCCTCCCTCTCCCTCCCCCACCTCCCTCCCTCAGTGCAGAGCTGCTGGAGCTGGGAGACAGCCTTATGAAACTGGGGAACATAACCACTCCTTATGACCTGGACACACACACACAGGAGCAGCTGTGCTCACACCACACATACAGCCACAGTACACTCACCGCTCCGTACACCGCTGAACCTGCTTACAGCGACTGCAGCCACAGACAAGACCAGACTGCACTGAATACCCCATATGTGCTCGATCATATCACCATCACAGACCCTCGTTATGACGGCAAAGAGCAGAGTTACTGCCACTCCACTGCTTATTTAGCTGAGGCTGAACACAGTGCCTCATGCGAGCTTGAACGTACTCAAAACCCCGCCCATCCTAGTTCGTATAACAGGGAACAAGCAGCCACGTATGACAGCGCCCCAAAACCAGACAGCTCTTACAACCCCTGCCCAGAACACAGTAGCTCTTACACTGCAGAGCGTCCCGCCGCCTACGCTCTCAACCGCCCCACTAAGTCTGACCCCCAGCCCCCCGCCCAGTTGTGCCTCCCATCTCCAGAGCTCGAACCGGAGCTGCTGCTTTCGCCGGTGATTCCCCCCGGGGGCCCTTTCACCCCCAGCGACCCCCAGAGTCTGGAGGCTTTGGACCCCACAGCCAGCGCTCAGCTGCTGGACAACATCATGGCCTGGTTTAACAACAACATAAACCCCCAGAACAACCCCCAGAGCCTGGCTCTCATCCCCTCCCCGCCCACCACAGAAACCGACTCCTCCCCCGACACACACACTGAGACTGAGACCGAGAGCCAGACCTCCAAGGAGGTGACCCCCGCCCTGATCTGGCAGCCCCTGGAGGGCGAGCCAGAAGTGGACAGAGGGCTGGCAGGTCCCCCAGCGGGTGCTGCGGGCGTTGAAGGCCCGAAGACGTTGAGGCCCAGCACTCTGGAGCTGGAAAACAGAGACGCTGGAGACGAGGGCGTGGACGCAGGGTGTGTGGCTGACCTGTCGCTGGACGAAGCACACACACACCCGTGCTCACACTCCCAACGTGGAAACAGTCCCGCACACACTGCCCCGGCCACGGAGAGAGACTCGGACCTCGTCCTTCAGTTAGAGGAGGACCGGTCACCTGAGTGGGAGGAGCAGGAACACCTGGTGTGACGGAACAATGTAGAGGAAAGGTTGAGCCAAGTGCAGGAAGAGATCAGATCACAAGCGACGGAAGTAAAAGAGGAGAAATGAGAGTGAAGCACTGATAGAAAATAAAAGATTTAATAGTGATGCCTCTGTAAAAGATGCAGGTCTTTGGGGGTTGAGTGTTTACTGTCTGTATTATACTGTATCTAGAGAGGACATGAAGTCCTGCGGACTTTGTCCAGTAAAGATGATGTCATACGCAGTTTGATTATTTTTAAGTGCTTTTCGTCTGCTCTAAACACAGGCATTATACCTTGAAGCAAATGAGTGGTTAAAACCGAGTACATCAATGGAAAAGCTACTGATATCATAACACAAACAATGCGACATGTTTTTTTGTTTTCTTCTTTTATTTATTCCCCTGCCTCTTGTGCTCGTCGTCTCTGTTTTGTTCAGGGTGAAGTTTTGGTGCTGATCATGCTGAAATCCAAACTTGCCTCATCTAACAACACTTGATTAACACACTGACCCAACCACGAGCCTGTTCAGAGCTCCGGGAGCCAAATATGACGATAGCTGTAACCTCTGGAGCCTGTTTAGCGTGCTGTACAATCAGAGGGCCTGATTCTGGTTTTTGGACCTTCAAGCACACTGTGCCTGTTTTGTTAGTGCCAACACACTACTGATTCTTTCCCTTTGGTGACCTGTCTGCTGCACAAATGTCACACTACTGCAGCGTGCTGTAATAATTCTTTAAAAGTCAGAAATTGTCTCATCCCCCTGCGTAGGAAGGTCAGTCAGCCACAGAGCCCTTAAAATTAGTGGAGACTCGGTGTCTTGCTCAAAGGCACTGCAGAGTAATGGGTGCTTGTTTTCAGGAGGGATTGAACCATCTATTTTTGCTGCTCACTGCACCATGCTGCTACATACAGACGGTATCAGATATGAGCTTCCATCCATCATCCCGTGTGCAGTATTTTACAGTCACTTTGGCTCAGTATTTGTTTGCAAAACTCTTGACTGCAAACCAAATTTTGGCACCGAATCTCACATAAACCACAAAATGAAATGAAATGAGGTAATACATCAAACAGTATAGAATAAGTTTGTCTCTGAATTTTAATAATGCTGTCAGTCGTTAATTAAATTCATCAAAACGGAGCGTGCAGCAGGGGGGAAAAAAAGCCATTTATGCTGAAGAGTGTACTTAAAAAATTATGAATTAAAGATGGAGTCAGCAATACTAATTCAATATATTTGTTGTCAAAATGCTCCAGACTCCACCTTTAATATCATATAAAAATAATGACCGAATGTTAATAATCTTTGTATTAGGGTGTTAATGATGACCACAGTGTGTTGCCATATACAGTATATAAGCTGCATCTTTTATTTGGCATGGCCTCAGAGCAAAAGTTGCAGTAAATATAATGTGAATCTGCATTTATAGCGTACTTCCCACACCCCAAGTTTAGAGTGCTTCGCAAGAGGCACCAATTTCCATTCACTGGATTTAATTAAATAGATAAATAAAATAAAATATGCAGCAGCACTTTAACTGTAGATAAAAATCTGACTTTACATTCCAGTACAGTCTTCATACAAGTCAAAATAATGGCTATTTTTTTTCTTCTAAAACACTACAAACATTTTATTTTAGCACATTTTACACTACTGTAACGCACACTGAATATGTTGTAATATTTGCTTGTTAAAGTGAACATGAAATTCAGTGTACGCACTAAGAGTTTTGCACATTAAATCTGAGCCAAAGCAAACCTAAAAAGAAATACTGTAGATAAAAACAAATTCTAAGGCTTTCTAATTGCAGCGTTTATTGTTTTTATCATATCTATCCCACTACTGATCGCTACTATCGACGACATGGGTTGGGTTTTTACTGTAATTTAACCTTTTTATTCCTTTATTTCTCATTCTAGAGACGTGACATTTCTTCCAGTTGAGACCAGAGTTGTTGGGTCTGTGTGCCTTTTTTGTTTTGATCTTATTTGTTCATTCTGTTGGTATTTATTATTAGTGTCATTGCTTTTGTAAACATGCTGAGCAAAGTTGCTGATGAAAGATAATGGAAGAACACACCACTCTTATACACTGATATATAGAATTTGTTGTTGCACCCCTGGTTTATCTTCAGTGGCAGTGTCTGATTTTTTTTTTTGTTCATTTTACTGAATCAAAAACAGCTTCGAGGGCTGTCTGAAGGAATCCGTTTCCACCTCCTATGAACTTTAAGCAAATTTGATTTCACAAGGCCCTTTAAAATGTGACACCTGGGTTGTCGTTCAGCCTCAATCTTAAAAACTTTATAGCCCAAATATAATGTTTACAAGGGAATTAAACACTGCCTGCTGTGATGAGATATGATTTGGTGCTTTGGGGACTGAAATGATAATAATGGAGTGTTTTGATTATACTTTTATGGCAAACAAATGTAAAGAAATGCTGTGTAAGAACAAAGACTGATTCAATTCATAATACTCCATCTGGTATCACTTATAATTAATAGTTTGAGCTTTTTTAAAGTGTGAGATCTGAGGTGACAAAGCCTAAAATGACAGCTTTTCTTCTGTGTATTAAACTGTGAAGGTGCTGAACAGATAGTCGGTGCTGGAGATCATATTTAAGGAATGGGGTTGATTTACACACTTTAAGGTTACACGGTGCGACTGTAAAAAATTCAATCTGGAGTCTTTATTTTGCACAAGCATGCTGTTAACAGGCAACATGTGGAAGAACGATGGTTTTATTATTCAGTTTTTTCATTTGGAATCAGACTGATGCTGTCACACAAAATGGTCGTGTGTCATTTTAAACTCCACACATAATGATTTATAATTTATTGCTCCCTCAGCCAACAACAGAAGAAATGAAATTGCACTCTCATAGATTATACTTGATACATTCCCAGCTGGGTAAAAGAAAGGTTTGATGTGTGGCCAAAATTATAAATGAAAGTTTCAGTGCAAAGTTTACTCTCAATAAAAAGAGCTGAAAGTGCGTTGCTGTGAGAATTCTTTATAGATTGTTCTGATTTTTAAACGTCCTTCAGAAAAACAACAGCCTGGTTAAATCTTATTTTACTGTACGTGGATGGTTGATCAGCATTCCAATCATTCTGTAAAAGTTGTTTGAAAACCCCAGAGGTTCTTCTAAAACAAATATTTTTAAGGTATCTTTACAACTCTCCTCTAACCTTCTGGATGAAAATAACACCTTTAATGTGATTTTTGTCTTGGTTGTGGAAGTATAATACTCACAAATGCGTAAAAAGTAATCATTACAATAGACATTTTGACCTTAAAACCTCCTTAACAGAGCTGCTACTCCTCTGTTGTTCTGGTGGACATTCAGAAACACGTGGTTATTATTGTTGTTGTTTAAATGATGTCACTAAGAGGCAACACTACAAGTGAATAGGGTAACTTTTAATCTGTACAATATTACAGATTCTGAATCAATGGCATGATAAGAAATAAGTGAAAATTTCATGCTTTTATCTTTGATAATTCCTAGATATTGGGGTTCAAACGTAGCCTCAAATTTTAATGTGCAAAAACATGCTAAAAAGTAGGTCAAGTGGCAGTTTTTATTAATTCTAACTTGAAAAATGTGATATCAATTTTAAAAAAGTCAGAAATGCTATTTTTAAAATCCCTATTTTATGATTTAAAAAAAAAAATTCTAACAAATGAGAGATGGCATAGCAGAAGGCCCAGTTCAAATTTTATTTATATAGCACTTTTCATACAAATAAAATACAACACAAAGTGCTTTACAGACACCAGAAATAACAATACCCCCATTCCCAGCCCACCAAACACCCAGTAAATCATGTTATAAATAAAGAACTCTAAAACACAGGGAGTGAGGAATTGAGGAAACATTGTTTTATACAACACTTGCAATGAGGAAACACCATATGAGATAAAAACCAACAAAAAATCTAGATAAATAAAATGAAATAAAGTAAAACATCCATTTTTAAAAGCGAGATAGAGATAGAAATAGAAGTTGAAAATTATAAAAACAGAAAAACGAGAGATCAAAATTAAGTAATAAGCTGTACGTTAAATATACTAAAATATATAAATAAGTGAATAAATAGATAACTTTATTTGTATAGCACCTTTAAGACAGGCAGAATGACAAAAAAATGTACAGAATGGATAGCTAACTAACCCTCCTGTTGTTTTCATTTACCGGCACCAAAAAATATTGTTTCCTTGTCTGAAAAAAAACAAAAAATTCAGCAAGAAAATCCCCCAAATTTCTGAAAATTTGGAAAACCTTCAGGAAAAAATTCCAATAATTTCTTAAACGTTTCATTTTTAAAACAAAATTCCCCAAATTTGGCAAGAAAATCCTTGTAAATATTTTTTTAAAAATGAGTAAAAATCTTCCCAGAAAAATCCTATAAATATCTAAAATGATTACATATATATCAGTAAAACTTCTAATATTTTCTTTAAAGAAACATTTCTAACATTTTTTCCCACCAAAAAATGTTCAAAAAATTCCCAAAAATGTTGAAAATGTGGACATAAAAATATACTTTTTTTTCTCCACATTTTCAAACTTTGAAACCACCCGCAGGACGACACAAGGGTTAAAACCTGGTTAAAGGACGTTGACTTGATAAGAAAATAACTAAACCCTATTCCTTCTTCCACCGCCACGTGGCGCTGTTTTTCTCCTGTCCGCTTCTTCGCTGTTGTCGCCCTATTAATGACGTCGTATCTGCGCGACTCAAACGTACCTAGTACATCGGCGGCCTGTTTTCAGAGGATCGCTGCAATTTTTCTCTTCGGTGGAGGATTTCTCTCTACAGTCCATCACCATCATGAAACTAGTCAGGTGAGCGGCAGCGAGAAGTCACCGTTTACCGACTGCGTGAATATTAGATGATAAAATGGAGGCAGTGCGGCTGGATGGATGTAGATTTAAAGCGGAGTGGCGGGATGAGGCGGGAAGCGCTGCCGGGATGAATGGAGGCTATCCGGTGATACAATAACCCTCCGGGCTCCCAACTCTGATACAACCCAAAATATATACTCATATCTATATGTTAATGTAATTAATGCTGGCCGGGGTTAGTTACAGTTATTGTAGCATTTAAAAACAAGCTTTTATTACCGTATTAACACTACATGGATGCTAGTTTAGCTTCAGGCCCAGTTTCTGTTCAGCTCCTCTCTGCTAACTTGTTAACTTTCTTCTTAAAATTGAGCAACACCTGCAACGAGAAAGCTACGTGTGCATTTATGGTTCTTCTAGCTCTTAAATTGAGAGGGTTTGGCTTGTTTAGTTCGCTTCCTCAGAGTCCCTTTGTTGTGGTGCTGGATGCTACATAGCTAGTAGCTAACAGCAGTGCTGTACCTTAAACTGTTACCAGTTATTCTCATGTCTGTGAACTGTTGTCTACATTATAACCGGCCCAGTTGTTTTGCCTGCTGAAATTGCTTTTAGACGCCCTATTTATTTTATGTAATGTAGTTTTCCATTTGCTATAAAGTGCTAGGAGGCCCTACGTTGTGACTTAAATGTTAGTAATGCATTAAAGTGGCTTGATTTAATTCAGGAGGGTTACATTTTAACAACTGTAGCCCATATAATCTTGTCGATCATAGCCTTAACATTGGCAGCAATACTATAGTATTCCCTGTAATCACCCTAAATGCTTTGTCTGAGTGTGCCATTAACCGATAAACATTACTTTTTCTGTCAACTAGCAAACTTCAGACTAATCTCTTTGGTAAGTTGTGCGGGAGAAATGTGAAAAGTTGCATCCAGATGTTCATGTGCTCATGCTGAAATCTTGTTCATTGGTGCTTGCAGGTTTTTGATGAAGCTCAGCCATGAGACGGTTACCATCGAACTGAAAAATGGCACCCAGGTCCACGGCACCATCACAGGTAAGGACCGAGAGTTCATTCAGTTACAGAAATGCTGTATGATGAGTTTATTTGGCAGTTAATGTACTTTAATATCAAAGCTGTGAACTAAATCTGACCTTGATGGGGCTTATAATGCCCAGTGTTCATTCAAGATAATAGTCACTTTTGAAGGTTGCAGATTGTTGTGTTTTGTCCTGCTCTCTATCATGTGATGCTCCATTCATGCCTGAACTTATTCTGAGCTTCCACTCTAACCAGAGCACCTGAAGCCTGAACTACTTCTCTGTACATTTTTAGGGAATAAAAGTCTGCCAAGTCTTATATTTTTGGAAGAGTGGAGCTGTCCCAATAATTATAGCTGCAACTCACAATTGCTTTCAATTGTTTGGTCAAATAATCTGTTTGTTTAATCTGTCATTTTCTCAAATAATTGATCAATTTCTGTATCTACATGAAGTGTCAGAAAATGGACAAAAATGTAGATCAGTGTTTCTCAAAGCTCTAGATGAAGACGATGTTGTGTTTTGTACAGAAAGATACTCAGTTCAGTGTCATAGGGGAGCAAAGAAAGATCTTGAGTTCATCCTAAAACATTCCTTAAGCAAAGACTAGTCCCCTAATACATCTATTTACTCTACTTCAGTTCAATTTCTGTTAATCTTTCTAGTTTTTTGTATTAGTATACAGTCACTTTACACACAGACACTTTAGTCATTAATTTTAGAGCATTACATGGAAAAGCTCCACAATACATTTGTGATCTCTTTGTAGAATGCTTTACCGCGGTCCTTGCGTCTGGCTTATTCGGTCGACTCTTTTAAAAGTCAGCTGAAAACACTACTATTTAGACAAACTTTTGGTTGACTGAATGGTCAGTGACTGTATTTTAGTATCATGTCATGTGTATTTGTGTTGTTTTATATTGTCATTTTGCATTCTATTGTGAAGCACTTTGTGAATCTTTTCTGTGAAAAGTGCTATAGAAATAAAGTTTACTTACCTGACACACTGTGACACTTCACACAAACACTTTTTAGAAACTTACCTTTTGTACTTTATATTATTTGTTATTTCTGTTTTACTGCTAACCTCTATGTAATTGTGTATATTCCACTAACCTTTGTTTATTGTATTCTGGCAAAATAATTTCTTCTGGAATGATTAAAGTAGATTTTGTCTTATCTTTTTGATCTATCACAATAGTTTTTGATTAGTTTGATATTTGACAACTAATCAGTTTATCATTGGAATTGTACTTATATGTTGTCATACAGCTGAGCTTACAACGTATTTTTTAATGTACAGTTTCTGTTAGCTGAATAAGAATAAAACAGTAATCACTTTACTGTTTTACTACTGCAAGTCATTGTTGTCGCTGTCGTCACATAGTTGTGCTCGCTTAGCTGTCTTATTGTTATTCTCTGGTCTGATGCAGTTACTTCTGTCTTGAGTCAATTTCATGGTGGATAATAGGTGACGACTGTGTTCATTTTAAGGTTTTTCATCCTTTTTTTTCTGTTTTTGTAGGTGTTGATGTGAGCATGAACACCCACTTGAAGGCGGTGAAAATGACCCTGAAGAACAGGGAGCCCACTCAGCTGGAGTCTCTCAGCATCCGTGGCAACAACATCCGCTACTTTATCTTGCCGGACAGCCTCCCGTTGGACACCTTACTGGTGGACATCGAGCCAAAGATCAAGTCCAAGAAGAGAGAAGCAGGCGAGTGATATTTTTAAAATATGAGTATTATCCAATGTATGCTTTACTCGTATGTTGCTTTCTGTCGGGCTGTGCGGAATTATCGGTGAAAGGATTCAGGAACCTTTTTTGTGGTTGATCGTAAAGCATTTCAGATTATGGATATTGTTACATGTTAGTGCAGGTTGTACAGACTTTGACTGCTAGCAGCTTGTGATTACCATATTGCATTAGGGTATTCTTCTTGGTATTAATGTGTCCAATGAAGCATTTGTTTCATTGAGATGGAAACTAATTTAAAAGCCTTCACTGTAAATACAGTTCATTGCTAAATGTATTTTAAGTTTGTGAAAAAAATCTTTAACCCAAAAATTGTCACCTTAGGTCTTTGGGTGTTTTATCACGTCTGAAAACTTTATTTCATCCATTTAATCTCTCTGCTCCCTGATATTCCTCAAGCTATTTGGTTTGCAGAACTGGTCTGGAGTCAGAAATTATCAACATTTTTGAGCCAAGACAGTAATGTGATAAGTGCAGTTATTCTGTCATTTGGTCAGCAAGATTACACAAGAATTTAGTAGACAGCTTGAGCTTGGATATGGGAACAACCGGTTTAAATTTAGGTAAACATTGTGTGATAGAGCATTGTCCTTGGTGGAGGATGTGATCTCTGAGTGTCCTTCTAGGTTTTCCAATGTTTTTATCTAAATAGGGCAATGTAGGTCGTTGTATTATATTTATTTTTATCACATGCTGCTGAATGGAAAGTTGTGGAGGGTGTTGTGCTATTGTTGTACTGCTATGTCACTGTTATAGGGACAACAATGAAGAAGCATGCTTTTGTTTTTTACAGTATGGCAGTAATCTGATGGGCAGCACATGGTTGAGAGCAGCATTTTCGGCGATAATGCAGGATTTTGATGACAGTTGACTTTATTCCTGATTCTGTATCCACAAACATGCGACTATGTTTTGTTGTTAGAACAATGCAAGAGGTCACAGCAACCTACATGCAAGATGATACAAAAATTAATGAACGAACATTTTTTTCTGACACAACACTCAACATATTATTTGTGTGTGTCATTAGTGTGAGTGTGACTGTACTATACTGAGAGGCCAACATGGACAACAGGCTAGAAACAAGTGGAGAGTGATTTATAAGGGCATGATGCCAAACTAGTTGATCTATAATAGCTGTGTAATGACTCTGCCATTCATTCATTTCTTCTTAATGTTGTCCTGTAATTCATTTATTCCTCTCACCTTGGTAGTAATATAAATTGCATTTATTGAGCAGCACAGAGTGTTACATCTTCCTGCCATAATACCTTACATTGTTTCAGTTTCCAGCATTGAGGTGATGGGGATGTGCGTTGCTCTTCTTTTATTAAGTTTTATTGGGATTGTCATTGAAAGCAGCAAGCTGAAAACATCCTGTCTCTCTATGAGGAAGACAAATGTTACATTAAAATAACATTGTTATATATGTATGTCAAATCTGGGGAAGTTTAATTCAGTTCAGAATCAGAAAAGCCTTTATTGCCAAGCAAGTACACACAAGGAATTTGACTTGGAGTGTAGAGTTGCAGTACCTAGCAACAACAGACAGTCAACGAATACATATACAAATCTAAATCTGAGAAATTCTAAATAAAAACTGCTAGAAGTATAAGAAGTACTATGTAAAGTAAGTGTACACAAAGTACTGTGTAAAAAAAAAAAGACATTTCCTTAGACCATGGTTATAAATTAGAATACAAGTTAAATGAATTGCAGTACTGCACATTGTTATTAAGGTATTGCACTGTAAAGGTATCACACATGAGGTTGAATAGTGTACATGTATTGAATATTGCACTGGACTAAATGTTTAATCATCCTCACCTCCATTCTTTGCTGCTCAACCTGCTGCTGAGTGTTTGACTGTTCATGTGTCTCCTCTCAGTGGCTGGACGGGGCCGAGGCAGAGGACGAGGGCGTGGCAGAGGAAGGGGACGAGGACGAGGTGGTCCAAGGAGATGATCACACAGCTGTACAGCTGTTTCTCATCACCTCACTGTTTGTACAGGATTTTTTTTTCTTTTGCTCAGAGGAAACGATTTGTGAATTTCTGTGTCCTTATGTGTTATTGTTTTTTTCCTTATTTTGTACATTAAAATGCTCCTTTTTAAGGGGATAAACTTGCCTTGGTGCATTACTGCAGCTTTGATGACTCTGTTTCAGTTTCATTTTATTTTCATACATCGTTTTAAAACGAGGTTAAATAGTGGTCAGAGGATATTTCTATGCAAAGAAAATGTCCTTGCATGGAAATGTCCTCTGACCAGCGAGAGCCAATTATTAGTTCCAAATAATCTCTGAGTTCGGTTCATAAAGTATGTTTTCTTCCAGAAGATTTTCTCAACAAATGCTATGTTCTCAATCATCCAAAGTTGTTTAAATCAATCCAACTGGACTTTAAGAAGGTTCCTTGAAGACGTTTCACCTCTCATCCAAGAGGCTTCTTCAGTTCTGGTGGTGGTTGATGTTGCCTCAGCTTATAACCTCTGTGAGGTGTAGTCAGTGTTATTCACATTCCGACGACCATTGCCAAGGCCCACCTGGCTCCTCAACGATGGTCGTTGGGAGCCAGGGAGTGACAAAGGGGGTCATTGAAATGCTTGTTTCACCGAGCCCTTGTATGCTAATGGTGGTCATTAGCATGAGTCATTCTGCTGAGTAGTTCTTTTGGGGAGTTTTGAAAGGAACTGATTGTAAATCGGTGAAAGATGATGGCGCAGGACACCCCCCCCCCCCTTTTTTTTTTCAGAGATGGCTTCTCCACTTTGACATGGATGGCTTCTTTCACACCTCTCTCAAACCATCTGTCCTCCCTGTCCAAAATCTGAACATTGGTGTCCTGAAATGACTGTCCCTCTTTCTTGAGGTTAAGGAAGACCGCTGAATCCTGTCCTGAGGAATTGGCTCTTCTGTGTTGAGGCATTCGCTTGTTAAGTGGCTGTTTGGTTTCCCCTATGTAGAGATCTGAGCATTCCTCGCTGCATTTAACTGCATACACCAGGTTGCTCTTCTGACTGTGTGGTGTGGGGTCCTGTAAAACACTTGTATGTGCAAAATGTTAGAAGCTTGCCTTGCTTTGCCTTGAACATACAAGTGTTTTACAAAATGCATTAACTTTTTTTAAATGAATAAATAAGTGACTAAAAGTATTAATACCTTTAGTAAAAGTGCAAAGACGTTTAAATCCGAATTTATAGAATATGTAAAAGTGGTACATTAATTGAAAGTGGATGAAAGAACAGTCCTTAGCGTAGTTTTAAAATAACTACATTTGAGGTTGACCTAGTTACTGGAAATTGGAGAAGCATCTAAGATTGTGAAAACTTTATTTTTTAATTTATTAATCGTAATTATTTAGTTCATACTGATATTTTTAATTATTTGGGGGGGACTTGGATAACTTTAAAAAGAAGCTTTAGTTCACTTTTTTATGACAGTATATTAAAAATTATTTTATTTTTCAAAAAAAGAGGCAAGGTGTTAGATTTCTATCCTTTATTAGATATTTGTGTTCACTCAGACTGTTACTGTTAGCTTAGCATTTGAACCGGAAATACTTGAAAGCGACGTTTAACCGTCTGATAAATGATAAAAATAAAACATAGCCGCAGCCTCTATGTATGTCCACGATTTCTTTATATGATAATTACTCTAAACAGGGTGTTAAATGAATATTTTTACATTTTAATTGCGAAAGGTGTGTTTTTTTTTATCATTTTAATAGAGGTGTTGCTAGCATAGCCGTCACCCTCCTGACCGTTGGTGCTCCTACTATTCGGTCCGTCTCTGCTCGGCGACGGGACGAAGTCAGCCTCCGTTCCCGGTAAATAGCTAGTTCAGGTCGTGCCGGTAATAATACCAAGAGGAAAGATGTCCGCTGCTGCTGCCACCGGTCGCTTCATGTATTTCGCATTTGGAAGCAACTTGTTGAGGGAGCGACTGCAGCTGGCGAACCCCTCAGCGACTTTCTGCACCACGGGACGGCTGAAGGTCCGTATAGAAACCCAACCTGTGACAGATAAAGCGCGTTCATGTCGTGTGGAAATTACCAAAAACACCAGTGGTTTAGCTACATTTTGGTGCTGTATCCGATAGCAACCCTAATATTCAGCTTCGGATGTTTGTAAAATATGTGTGACGCATGTGTGATTACTAATAATTAATTTCCTGTGTTGATTTTTTGCTAATTTGTCCCGTGAACGCTTTCAGTTTGAGAGTGTTCACGACAGGACATGAACGCAGCATCGCCCCAGGCTTGATGTGCGTTTAAACGGACAGTGAGGAAAACATTCAGCATGGGCGTAGATTTTACCTGAATATTGAGGGGCAGCAATGTTAAACACTTAATTTCCTGCTTCCTGCATTTCTGATTATGTTTCATGCACTAGTTTGTGCCTCTCTGCATCAATGCATGGTGGAAATGTGAAGGAAACACAATGTAGAGGAAGGTATCGTGAAAATTCTAAATATATCATCAGTTGTAAGAGCAGCATGCAATCCTGACAATTAATTCATCATCTGTAGATCAACGATTGGCATGTCATAACACACGTATACTCTTCTGTGTTTTTGGAGGGTGTAACTTTTTTTAAATGGTGCATGTGGCAACTTTAGTGATAAATGAATTGATTTTAATTAGTTTGGTAAACCTTGGACTTTAATAACTCATGATAAAATGTGACACCTGTGTTTGATATGCTGAAAAAAAAGACCCGCCCTTTTGAAGGCTTTGTTGTGTCAATGAGTAATGTCAGAGTCCCTGAATAGAGAGAAGCTCATTTTAACTTTACTTCCTGGTTTTATTGTAACAGTTTTTCATAATACATTGGATGAATACATGTCCTAAATACTGAGGGGAACATCACCCCTGAAATCTTCATCTGTGGCATTTAGTGTGTTGTTAAAGCTGCAAAGATTACTACCTAGTTATCTTAGGAAAGGCTACCAAACCATTACTATTTGTTTCATAGACCTTGTATAATATCTGTAGTAAATTTCACAACAATCCTTTCAAACGATGCACAAAAGCAAAAAATGTCAACCATATGATGGTACCAGAGAAAACCCCAGGAGATCAATCACCAACTGTCTTTACATGGCCATGAATCGTACTCATTTCTAACTGACTTGACATAGTCTTGATTAACTTACCTTGAATAGTGCAAATAATTTAGCCAGCTGCTGTTCTAAACAGGTGTGCAACAGCTCTTATTTTAGGTGAAGAAATCAGCAAACAAGAGTGCTGCAATCCATCTGTTTTTAAAATCCATTTTTCTCTCAAAAAGACCTTTTTATCCTGTCAGAAAATACAGTTTTTAACTGTGCTCTAATTAAAATGCCACTCTCTGTGTTGTCAGAATCACCAGTTTTATATGCATTCAAAATTTCCTACAAGGCTGCTTTTTACAAAATAAAAAAACACCCTAAATGCAGGTCTTTATACAGTCAGATATACTACTTTTTAGTGTGCTAGAGCACAGTAAGATGTAATCAAATTCAGTTTTTTAGTCTGTCAAAAGGTGCTCTTCACAGTGTTGTCATTAAAACACTGCTTTTTACGCAGCCAAAAACATCTAAAATGCAGTTTTATATACAGTCAAAAACAAAGGCTTTCACAGTGTTTTTGTGTTCATCAATGAGCCTTTCTTTTTGTTCTACATAGCCAATAAGTTCAGAAGCTGTGTGACCAATCAGTGAAGAGCAAAGCCAAACCAAAGCAATGTTTCGATGAAAAGTGCCTGGCATTGCTGAGCTGTATAGATAGATAGATAGATAGATAGATAGATAGATAGATAGATAGATAGATAGATAGATAGATAGATAGATAGATAGATAGATAGATAGATAGATAGATAGATAGATAGATAGATAGATAGATAGATAGATAGATAGATAGATAGATAGATAGATTATAAACAAAACACTTCTAATTTTAAAATCTATAGAAATATTAATTGTATTAAAACTCAATAAACAGTATTTACACCTTTCAAGGCACCGTGATTTAAAATGATTTAAATGGTTTAAAGTGATTTTGACAGGTAGTACGAAAACAGTGTTTGGAAACTAAAACTACTAATTGTTTGTTCAGTGATTTTTTTTTTACTGGCACATTCAAGCAGTGATGATTTATTGCACTGTTGGTTTTCTGTACTAATAGTAGTATCCAAGCATCTCCACAGCTGTTCTAGTGACAACATGTGGCTTGTATTAACACGAGTATTTCCAGTTTATTCATTTTTACAGTAACAATGATGAAATATGTGAATGGCTGTAATGGAAAGCTGTAAAGGAAAGCTTTTGTGCGGCAGTAGGACGAAATTTTTACACAAAGTCACTATTGTGCTCTGTAGTGACCTTCATGGAGTTTGATGAGCAGCCTAGAAGAACAAACCACATACATATGTACCTGCTGTTAAGCTAATATGCTGTAATATGCTGTGTCACGTGAAGCATTATTATTTTTTGTGATTAACGCATCCCTCTTCTCAGTCCTGAGTGGATTTAGAGCAGAGTTAGTACTACTTTAGGACATAGAGATCATATAGAAAACAAGTGTTCCTGTACCACCTCCTCAGATGAAGCAGCTGCAACAACAGAGCCAGAGTTTAGCGAGTGCAGCCGTGCTGTTATGACCAACAGGCTCACTGGGGACTCTGCTGAACCCACAAACAGCACCGCTCATTACATCACAGGAACATAAAAGACATTTTGTTAGACAGACACAATGCCTCATCACTGCTGGGTGTTTTGTCCTGCCAGCCATCACCACCTCCTGTCTGTGTGTGTGTCTGTATGTGTTTGTGTATGCATGTACAGGACTATGTGCTGAACTTTGGCCTGTGGGAGAGACATGTGGACAATGCGTGGCACGGCGGAGTGGCCACCATCGAGTTCTGTCCAGGCGCAGAAGTGTGGGGCGTGATCTGGACACTGAGCAACGAAAACCTCACGAGCCTGGACAAGTGAGACGCACGCACAAAAACACACATTCTAGTTTAGACGGTTAATATGTAATTGCGGGACTTTTTGTAACATAATTGACAGGTATCGTAGTTGACATTTTTGCCGTTTTCAGGCCTAAAATCAACATGGCCGCCTACATGGCCAACTTAGTTGAAAGTGATTTCTCAGACTCAGATAAAATTCATTTTCCATATAAAATGTGATATATTGCCAAAAAAGAAATATCTGTCATGATTATCTCAACTTAATAAAAAGACCACAATCAAAACTATTTTTGAATAATCTCATTTTATTATTGTTTAGCTAATTAGAAGGTGGTTGTTATTAAATTCGTACAGTTATTTAGTTGACATTTTAGTGATATCCAGTCATTTTTTATTAATAACTAATTATGGAATTTGTAAAGACATGATCATAATGAACATAAAAAACTTTTTTTTTTTTACTTTTAAAAAAAATGTATGCGATATATCCCATAGACTTCAAAAGTCCCTCAATTCTATATTGACCCTAGAAGTTAATGTGTCTAGTTTTAACACACGCAGTGGACTTTTTTCTGTGTCTTTAGCCAGGAAGGAGTGAGTCAGGGAAAGTACTCTCCCCTGGAGGTCTTAGTGGAAACGAATGAAGGACTGATGCTCTGCAGGACGTATCAGATGAACAACTTCCACGCCTGTCCTCCCTCTCCTCAGTACAAACAGGTGTGAGGCTTGTAAACATACACCAGTCCTGAGAGAATACATTCCACTTAAAAGTCCAACATTGTGCCTCTTTTCAGTAAATTAATCCAAATCTCATATGTCCCCACAGTGAGTCTTTCAGTTTTTCAAGTTTCTTGATTTAACCATTTTTGTATAACTCCTGGTTTTAGGCTGTTTTAAATGTGCTGTTTTGCTCTGAAACCAATGAGCTGCTGTTGTTCCCGCCTCCTTCAGTAAGAACATGCTGTCTGTGACTGTGATTGACAGTTTGGGCTGGATGACTATTGGTTAGTTAGGTGTTACACAGGAATGACAATTGAAGTAGAACCACAGTTTTCTTAGGAAAACCAGATAGGAGAGCATTATAACAATCAATCTGACATGTAATTCAAGCATATATTAGTGAATGGTTGCAGTCTGGTGGTATTTTTTAAAATGTAAAATGCCATCTTGGTTATTTTTTAATGTGGGGCTCAAAACTGAGTCCTGAATCCAAGATAACGTCTAGATTTTTTAATTGCTGAGATGGTTTCGATGTTTGTGCTTGTAGTTATGGAGTAAGCTACAAAACCAGACAAAATACAAAGTCTGAGTTGAAATCCAGTTGTTCAAATGTGTTAATCTCCTCTCTGAAGAATATTGCTGATTGTTGTGCCTTGGATCATTATTTTTTCCAGTTTACCTACATTCATGATCCATTTCTGTCTACCTAAACTGAACTGCATTTTAGTACCAATGACCACAACCTCAGTTTTGTTCCAGTTGCATATAGAAAGGTCTCTGCCATCCATGAGCTAATATCTAAAATATAGTTAAAAAGGGGCCTTGACTGGCCTGGGGTCATCAGCTGTGTGTCGTCAGCATAACTATGGAAGCTGAAGCTGTGCCTCCTGATGATATTTCCAAGCAGGAACATGGAGAGATTTAGAAAATGGAGGAACTAAAATAGAACCCTGATGAATACCACAATTCAGTTTATAGCTTTTGAACGAGCAACCTCCATGCTTGCTAAAAATGTTCTACTAGTGACATAGAGAACCAGAGCAACCAGTCAGTCTAGATAGATAGATAGATAGATAGATAGATAGATAGATAGATAGATAGATAGATAGATACTTTACTAATCTATCTAGTCTAGAAGTACAGAGTGGTCTATGGTGTCGAAGGCAGCACTTATGTCCAGTAGTATGTACAAGTAGAATGTCTTGATATCTCAAAAGCTTTTATTGTACACCTCTATGGTTACAATCACCACAAAACACAATTCATTAGGACT
This sequence comes from Amphiprion ocellaris, assembly GCF_022539595.1. Classification (NCBI taxonomy): domain Eukaryota; kingdom Metazoa; phylum Chordata; class Actinopteri; family Pomacentridae; genus Amphiprion; species Amphiprion ocellaris. The sequence goes on from NC_072780.1 coordinate 8,965,049, forward strand.
TTCACCATTTGGGACCTTTAAGCCATGAAACTGTCTGCAGTGACTGACACATTAAAAGTCACTTGTTAACTAAACCAATGTTGTTGTGTCTAATCAGGACATTAATTGTTGTGTTTTATTGTTTTTCCTGTCAGGTGGTGTGCCTGGGTGCAGAGCAGAATGGCCTCCCAGACGAGTACCTGAAGAGGCTGGAGGCCATTGAAACCAACACCTACAGCGGCCCCTCAATCCTCGATCAGATCAAATCAGTCATGAAGTAGACGTTACATTTTAATTTCTGGGTCTTGAACTTGAAATTGACGAAAACATATTAGTTGTTCTGATAACATGAAGAACAGGACAAAGTAGAGAATCGCTAATGAGCTGGACATGTGGTGACAAAGAAGTTTGATCAAAAAAAAAAATCTCAACGTCCTCAGCTTAGTAGAATTTAGGGCTTCAACTGCATCTCTGCCTTCTCTATTACCTTAATCATGCTACAGTGCCATGCAGATGTTTCTGTTACTGAGAATAACTAAGCATGTAAAAGATGCCCTCATTTCCAGATGGCACAAACTTACAAATGCCATGTTTCTGAAATATTTTAAGGAGCTTTTATTTACCCATTTTATAGTTTCAAAATGATAACAACGAAAAGGGCCCAAAGCACACATTCATCCTACATGGTCAGTACTCAGCAGTAGCTCCGGTGGAAGTATCGCAGCTTGTATAAACTCTTTTTGTCTAGTCATTTACAGCTTGTTTGGCAGATTTATTCTCATTTCTCTTGCAAGAATGAGCAAAAATGCGCCAAACAAGCACTCCTCCTCCTGGTTCTGTGAGATTCTGGGCTGTCTTGCGTGTTTTGAGTTAAAGCCACAGATTTTTCAAGACATTTGTGTTGATTTCTGGGGACTGTGAAAACTATTGCCAAGTCTTAAGGTGGTTATTGCAGATTCTGAGTTGTGTTTGGATTATTACCCTGATCGCGTTGTTTGCTTCCAGAGTTTGCTGCTGTTTTAACTAAATTCTTTATCAACTCTACGAAGTCTTCGGATACTTCACTCGTTTTTCTCCATATAAAGCTTTGCTCATTGCAGCCAAAAGTTCTATTTCAGCACCAGGACTTTTTACAAAATACATCAGGCTTCTTTAGATGCTCATTTGCAAAACAAGACAGGTTTTCCTTAGTGAAGCAGGTGTTGCTGCACAGCTGTCTGATAAATCTTCCTGTGTTTTGATTTGCCTTTCTAGTAATCATACAAGCAATTCTCTCTGAAAGTTTTCTTAGCCTCCTGACTTCATCTGGACCTTCACTCATCTGATCAGCTGCCATTTCTTGATTACATTATGAACCGAGGAAGCAGCTACACGAAAAGCTTCTTCTTGTAGCGTTCTCCTGCTTTTTGGGCATCAATTATTTTAATTTTTAGAGTGCTCTTGGGATACTGTTGCTTTGAAATGCTGATCGTGAACAAACCAGCTAATTAGGGGTGACACCTTTGTAGAAGTTATCCAAGAGCCTGAACCTCTTTGGATGCATTAAAATGTGCGTGGTTCTTATTTTTTTCCACTTTAGAATTGTGCAAGATAAAATATAGCACTAAACATGTTTAAACTGTGCTTCCTATTTGTGGCAGTTGGAGATCAGTTCAATTTTCTACTCACATCGCTGTTCACAGAGACATTTTGACTTTCACGTCGCTTTATATGTAATTTCAATGATAGTTAAATGATGACAATATGTAATAGTGATGATGAAGACAGTGAGGTGAGGTTAACAGAAAACCTATTAAGTGGACTTTGTGGTGAGATCTTTTGCAAACTAACTTTGTTCTTGTAGACCGACAGTCAGTTCTGAAGCAGAGCTGGCACCACTGTGTGGCCAGAACTTGATAATACATGCATTTAATAATGAGACGTTTGGCTGGGCCCAACACCTTGTCTTAATTATTACCAAGTAATGAAACTCTGTTGACAAATGTATTTAATTTACAGATGTGCCAGGCAGAAAAAATGTTTAGCTGCAGTATTTCTCAGGGGAATATTAAACGCCGATGACACACTCAAGATTATACACTTGCCAGCCTTTTATTGCACATAATCCATTGCCTTTATTCAATATGTTCTGTTTGGCGGATTGAGGAGAAGAGTGGAGAACGAGTTTCCAGTTGCAAATGAAAGAAAAATACCTTGGGATGCTTAAACATAGCTTAATTGAAAATGAAATTTTTATTATAAAATGAAAATAAAAATTAACCATTTATGTAAAAGGATACCACTTTATTTTATACAACACAGTGGCCTTGGACAGAATGATATTTATTTGTGACCTCTCCCAACATTTCTCATACTCTAGGAATTATAGAAAATACAAGTATAGTACAAAAAACAGCTGTCAGGAGAACAGAAGCTAAGTGGGGAACACCCAGTATCATGTTTTATGTTTTCGTTGAGTCTCTACGTAAATTTCCACGTCTATGCAAATATGTCGACTCCACAATGGCACAAATTATAATTTCATCTGACAACGAAACAAAAGCTCATGCAAGCAACGTGGTCAACAAGGAGTTCTTTAACTGTGGGAATTTATCGATCGGACAACTCAAACATTTTTACATTCTTTAGGATTTGGCTTGAAAACTGCACGATGAACATTCCTCTCAATATCTCAAAGGGCTGCGGGAGTTGGTGAAAGAGAAACAAAGACAAAAAATAATCTCCTTAAAAATGTAAAAATGTGGAGGGGAAAGTGGTGCGAATGATCCCAAAGGTGAAACAAAACATGACAAATTAAAGCAAGGAGCTGTTCAAATCTGTGAAGGAAAGCTTTGACATAATAAAATGAACTTAATAACATTGTTTTCACTACAAAATAAAATACAACTTTGTACAAACAGGCTTAAATAAAGGGTGTAAAAAGCAGCTACTAGGGGCGCATCAGTATTAAAGTTGAAGTCTGTAGCCATTGTTGGATGAGAGACTGTATAGAGCGAAATACTTGCATCATACTAATTCAGACAATACATCTGTGTATTCATCATCATGTTCCAAAGGAGCATCAACAACAAGGCTTAGCATTAATGTGGAAATTAGGATGTAGACCACTGCAACCTACTGAAGTCAGATGAAGCACTAATAATGAAGGCTACATTAACAAACTGCCTCAGTTACAGGTGAACTTTAAGGAAATACATCATTGTTTAAGATGTGTCATGAACTTCTCTAATGTCTGTCAACAGAAAAGGCCATCACTGTTTTTTTTAGTCTGTTTTTTAATCATACATTTGTATTATTTGCTGTTTTCAGGTTCCAGTTTCACACATTTTTTTAACTCACTCCATCGGCTCCACCTGTTCCTCCTCTGCAGCTTTATCATTTCCACTTTCATCCATCGGCTCAGGTCCATCCTCACTGTTTTCCATCTGCTCCGTTTCATCGTCGTCCGGCAGCTCGGCAGTATCTGGGGGCTGCGGCTCAGGGATGATTAGGTTGTGCTTAACTTTGTTCAGTTCAGTCATGTTGAAGCCGAGCAGAACTGCAGTCGTGTTCCTCTTGAGACTCCTCATGCACTTGCTGCGCTTCTTGCTGAACAGCGCTGCCAGCTCTGCTTTGGTGAGCGACAGCCTCCTGCACAGCTCGTCGGTCTCGGCTTTGGTCGCGTAGGGATTCACGTTGAAGTATTTCGATATGAAGTCTCTGCGCTCTTCGCCGCAGCGCCGCTCCACCGCCGTCGGCTCCAGCATCAGCTTCACCGAGGGGTCGCTCTGAATCTCGGCCTCCGGTGGAGGCAGCAACTTTTCCTGCTCCCGCTTCCTGCGCATGGCGGCCCTTTGTTCTCGCTCCCGTTTGTTGGCCTCCATGACCTCCCTCCATGCAGCCTCCAGCCTCTTCTTAGACTGCATCTCTGCTTCTGTTTCTAGAGGCTGCGGAGGGCGTGCAGCAGAAATCACACGAGCTGGAGTTAAAGTCTGTTTCATAGTCAGCCCCTGTGGCACTTGCAGAAAATAGAGTCCGGATGCCTGACTGAGCTGCTGAGCTACTCGTGGTGGATGTTGTGGTACAACTGTAGGTGGTTTGGGGGGCGGTGGTGGTTTCGGTGAACACCGGCATCGCTGAATGTGGAGCATCACAGCCTGCTGGGTGACCTTTCCTGTGTAAACACCGTTGCAGTATATGCACTTGAAAGCCTCCGTCTTGAGGATGGCATGAATGGTGGGTGCTACGTAGTGCTTCTGCTTCAGGTGCTGCAGGTGTTCAGATTCGTGCTGAAACTTTTCGTCACAGAAGGGACAGTACGCACTGTTGATCTTTACAGGAGCTGGACAGATTTCTGGCTGGCTGCTGGGCTGCAACTTAAAGAAGATCAGATCGAGGGAATTTGTGACCAAGGCGAGATTGACCTCCGTGTCTCCTAGGACCTCTTTGGGTGCAGTGGTGTGGACATCAAAGTAAGGGAACAGGATCCCTCCAACACCTTTAGAATAAACCCTGTATTTCTGCCTCAGGAAATCACAGTAGGCTTTGCTTGTGGGATTGTGCTGCTTTACATGCTCTGCAAGCTGTTTGATTGAAAAGAACAAAGCTGAGCAGTATAAGCAATTCAGGCCGTGCAGCAGGTGTTGGAAGACGCTCTTTTCTGAGAGTAAAATTTTGCATGTTAAACATTTGACAGTTTTGTCAGGCATTTTCTTCAGGAATGCTGCTCGTGCCGCCACACTTTCTGACTTTGATGTAGCGGATTTAGTCTGGTGTGCGACCTCTGTATGCATGTCAAAGACACTGGAAGGGAAAAGTTCATTACAGAGGGGACATGTAATCCATTTCTTAGTTTGTGGCAAGGTGTTGCTTTGTTGCTCAGCAGTCTTATGAGGGGTACTTGTGCTCTGAGAACCAGGCATCGCTACTTGCAGCGGAGCAAAAGTGTACGTGGGCATGCCGTTCACTTTGTTGCCAGTCGGGATCAGGTGACTCAGCAGAGACTGTGAAGTCAGCATTGTACCTTGCAGGGCCGTTTGGTTTGTTGATGCATTTTTTGCAGCCACAGCAGGCTTAGGTACAGTCCCAGTTTGAGCTGCCACGTTGGCCTGCAGTCCTGATGGAAGAAGGATTTGCTGCGGTTTTGGAGTCAGTTGTGGTGGAGGAGCAGCAGGAGCTAAAGTCACTGGTGCCTGTTTCAGTGACACGTTGGACACTGTGGGAAGCTGGACCATAGACGGCCCTTGGGGCAAAGCACTTCGGAGGGCTATCGTGGCACCAGGCTGGAGCAAACCTTTAGCCTCAGCGCTAGCTAGCTGCACTAGCGCTGATGCTTGAGGAGGCAGAAAAGCCTGGTTACTTCCAGGGGCACAGATCAGAGTAGTACTGTTTGTAGTTCCTTGTAGCTGCTGTAACGTCAGTACAGTCCCAGCGGGTTGGCCGTTACTCGGTAAGACCAACGGCTTACTGTTGAACGTTTGAGGTTGCTGTGGTTTTGGAGCGATACTTGGAAATGTCACAAACAAGCCATTCCCATTAGGTGTCGGTTTAATGGTGTAGTTCTTGTTCTCATAAATCAAACTCTGCACTTGTGTGCTGACCGAATAGTGCGTCGGCTCAACCAGCATGTGATGCAACATTTGGTCTAGGTTTCCAGTGTTCACCTTACACACCTTGCAGCAGTAGACCTTTACAGATGAACTCCCCTGCAGGTGTAATCTGTAACCGATGTACTGCTCTGCCAAACTGTCCAGGTGCTTGAGGATGATGTGCTTCTTCATTGTAAAGACAGAAGACGTCGGAAATCCACATCTTCGGCACTGATACCTCTCGTTTCCACGGTGGGTCGTTAAAGACCCTTCCCTTGACAGCTGTATGTGAGTGTTTGGCACGGGGAGTTTGGCGTGGAAGAACAGCATGTGCTTCTTGACAACCTTTGGGTGGCCGATGAAGAGGCACTGAGTGCAGGGCGCCAGCGCACAGAACGTCTGGACGTAAGCGTGGCAGCGAGACACATGGCTCCGGAAGTTGTAGATGTTTTGTGAAGAATACTTGCACAGGTTACAGCACAGAGATCGAGACCGATAAGGCCACTGTGGAGAGAGACAAAAATTATTTTAGACAAACAAGCTAAAATTAAAGTGTGCACAGATTTGTAACTAACAGCAACAGATGGTGACATTTTTAATTATTTAACAAAAACACTAATGTGTGTTAATTCACCTTCTTATGCAGTCTGCCATTGTATCCATCTGTGAAGTCAACCCACTCAGTTTCCTGAAAGGCCTCTTCTTCTTCAGAGCTTTTCTCAGAGCTTTCATTGAGAGTCTGCACAGTGAAGAATACACAAACAAATATTTGTCATAAGTAACAGCAAACACTTTCATTCAAAGACCTACATTCAAGGTGTTTTTTAAAGTAAATAAGGATTAGCATAATTGTGTTTGCATTTGCCAGTTTGTTAGCTACATCTAGCTAATATAATACAGTCCTGCAATACATCCTTCCTCGATGAAGGTTATAATGTTTCGTTTTTGTTTAAGCAGTATGTATGTTTAGGGATTTTTTTGCAGTCTAAATAAAACAAATTAAGTTTGGTAGTAAAGCATGTAATTTGTCCAAACAAACTAAGCACTGCTGCTGTCAGTAGAGCATCTGTTTACCACCTTGTTGCTCTGGGTATGTGATCTGGGTAAAATACTCTGTTACATGTTGTTATATTATATTATCAATATGTCATATTGATGGAAAAATCCTGTAATTCAACACGGCCATAAAGCAGTCCTGATCTGTAACAGTTAACAGGTGACGCTATAGTGCCCAACCCTACCTGTTGCTATAACAACCTCCCTCAAAAAAAAACAAACAAAAAAAAACCACATAACCCAGAAGAGCTTTCTCTCAGTGTAACCATCATGATATCAAATTCAAGCATGTTTTTAAAACAATCAGTTTTTCTTTTTATTTCAAACAGTAAAAACTAAATTCTCTTATCATTTATTCATTTATACTCTGTGAGGCTGCCATTCGATCTGATACGGTGTTGACTGAATTTACTGTTTTATTAATATGGTACATGACTTTCTGAAACCTTTTTTGAAATGAAATTCATTAGTTCATTAACTCAGTTCTGTCTACTGTAAAAATTGGCAAAGCACACAGAGAAAACACAGCAGTTGAGGTCAGAGGTTTCCGGGTCCAGAGCTGACTATAAAATATGATGGTCAAAATGCTAGTATACTATCATAGAAAAAAATTATTAGACCACCCTTGTTTTCTTCAATTTCTTGCTCAATTTAACGCCTAGTACAACTAAACGTACATTTGGACAAACAAATTGTGTTGTATTTTCTGTCACATGATCCACACAGGAGTTAGTACTTGATTGCATAACCATTGTTTCTGATGACTGCAGCCATGCGTCTCTTCATGATCTCCACCAGCTTCTGACATTGTTCTGCTGTCACAGCAGCCCATTCCTGTTGCACAAATTCTAACTAATTTACTTTGTTTTTGGGCTTGTGGTTTTCCATTTTGCGTTTGGTGATTTTCCACAGGTTTTCAATTGGATTTAGATCTGGTGATTGAGCAGCCAAGGCGTGGTTCCAATGTTCTGGTTCTCCATCCAGGCTTTAACTGACTTTGCCATGTGCCAAGGGGCATTGTTTTGTTGGAAAATCCAGTCATTGGAGGCAGGAGTTTTCCAGCTGATGGAAGAAGACTGTTTTCAAGAGTAGCCCTGTGCATGACCTGGTTCATTGGCCCTGTTCCACCCAGACTGAAACTACCCCAGATGGTCACTGATCCACCCCCATGTTTTACTGTAGGGGCAGACAGTCTGGTTTGTAGCTTCTCCAGGCTTCCTCCTAACCAGTACATTGGCTGGAGTGGACATCAACTGAAAACTGGATTCATCACTAAAGAGAACCTTAGCCCAATCATCAACAGTCCAATCCTTGTGATCCCTAGCAAAGAGTAACCAGGCTTTCCTCTGCCTTTCATTGATGAAGAGCTTCTTCCTGTTCTGTGTGACTTCAGACCAGCTTCAAGAAGTCAGTTTCCAACTGTCCTTGCCAAACAAGTCACATTTCTCTACAGTGTTCACTCATTTTTAAGGTCCCTGGAGGTCTGACGACAATTCCTGACACAGGAACAGATGAGTGACGGTCATCTCATAGGGTGGACAGACGCTTCCTGCCGCAACAGCTAGCCATTTGGTAGTACCATGTTGGGCTTGTTTTTTCTTGGTCTAATGAACGGCTGTCTTGGAGATCTTCAGTTTTTTCACTACCTGTCTCTCACTCATGCTAATTTCCAGCAGTGCTAAGATGGCTGCCTTTGTGGCTTCACATAATTCTTTTGTTTTAGGCATTATGTGAGAGCAGACAACTTCTGAGTTGTGCTAAGGCTTGAATGTCAGCAGGAAACCACTCTAGGCTTTTGCATGTGCAGTGCTGCTTATGACATGAAATATCCTCTTATACACCCTGATAATACAATTAGGCTTAATCATGTCAAATAGGACATAAAGTATTATGCATTTTTTGTCGTGTTCATTGTATTCTGCAGGTAATATACCTTTAGTGGAACCAGGCATTAAAATGAACAAGAAATTGAAGAAAACAAGGGTGGTCTAATAATTTTTTCCATGACTGTAGTTGACATCATGTCGGCCATGTTTGATGTTTGAATTTTTAACTGCACTTACACTTGCTTGACACTCGGTGGTCTTTTTTATAGTTCACTGAAGCAGCTGATATGCAGCATCTCAGTCAATGAATGTATGAAGCGTGGCTTGAAAATAATCACACTGATGCTGTAATTTAATTTACTTAAATGGTTGAAAGTTTTAGTGGTTGTATACGCTTGTCCATTAATCATTGTATATTGTTATGGACTTGGAAAGCTCACAGCCTGACTCTCAGATCAGGCTCAATCCGCAGCACCTGTGAGATGGAGCTCGGCTGTGTGCTGTTGCCAATCAGCTGGATGGGGATATAAGGAGGGATCACCCAACTGCTCTGTTGGTTGTGGGTAGGTGATCTGGAAGGTTTGACACCATCAGTCGGCCTGCTTCTGGAAACCTAAGTGTCTTTGTGTTGTGTCAGTGTACAGAACCCAGCACTTCTTTGCTTTTGTTTTGGGGAATGCTTTCCTTTTAAGGGGTCTTAGTTTTTGTTTGTTTTACCACCTTTGGTAGATTTACTGGGGGATAGTGGTATTTAACCATACACTATCCTCTTTTAGACCACAGAACCCCGTTTTCCGTTTATTGTTTGTGCAGTTTTTGTTAATTTCCCCCGCAAACAACCTTGGTTCATTTAGTTTGTCTGAGACAAGAGGGGGTGAAACGTAACAATGTGATGTGGTTTGCACATGCATGGTTCAACTTACATAAGCCCAGTCGCATTGTTTAGCAGCCACACCTCATACAAGAAAGTAGCTTTGGATTAGCTGACTTGCTTTGTGTTTAAGTGACATATGAAAACTAAAATTAATTCTCTGGTGTTAACAGATTGGGTGACAGTAGGTCTGTGAAACCTTCTAAGGAACTTTCCAATTACTGTGTAAGGTGTCAGATTCTTCTCATTATCATTGCATCCTTAAGCATAGAGCAGGAACTCTTAAACAGAAACACAATTAACATAAATCACCATGAACAGCAGAGTCCCAACTTGAGCTTTTTTGAAAAATCCTATCACACACAAATAACAGAGAAAATACCTAATTCACACTGTAAGTCTATCTGACCCTCAGACTGCACTCAAATTTGGCACAAACCAGATATTTCTTTTGGCTTATTTGTGCTATAGATCTGCATTTGCCATCACAGTGTGAACAGCCCAAATCACATGGACTCTTCTGACTTGTGCCACTTCCATATGCGCTCCTGTTTTTTGTTGCTGTTTTTTGCAATGCATCCTCAATCTGAGCAGTCATGTTGGAATTCACATAGCTTCTATGTCACCCTTGATCAACATTCGTCATAATTCTGCACTAGAGGGAGTCACTCAGAGAACATAAAAGTGAAAAAAGGCTGCGCAGACAGCAGCTGTCAAGCATGCTAACCTTGAAGTCGCTGCCGAATTGATATCAATCAAGCTGATGGCAGCTGACAACTAGCTGTGGCTTCATCTGATTGCCAAAGTGGGTGAATGGACACATTCAGGATTCCACCTGATTGGCCTAATATTCACTGAGCGTGCATGCATGTAACTAAGTTGTTTTTTCCTTGTTCATTGCATTTCATTGCAGTCTTTTGCCATGTGCTTATTGTGCTTGACACTGGAATCTGATACTGGCTACATTTAAAGAGTAATGTGAACAGTCAAACAAAAGATTACTTAAATTCAATTTAAAAAATGGATCTAAGCAATTAAAATCCGAATTTAGCACCAATCCTTGCAGTTAGACACATGCACGATCATGCTACACGATAACATACCTTCAGCAGGTTCTGACAGTCTTCCAGGCCGATCTCGCCTAGGATGCTCTTCACCGCTTTCCGTGCCTTTCTGATCTTCTCAATATTTAAAACTGGGGCTTGATACATGATTCCTCACCAGCCTGATGTAGGAAAACAAGTTTGGATTTGTTATGTAGCACAAAGTATACAACTATCTGTAGCCTACTTATCTAGATTACGTTAAATTGTGCATCAATGTGGTGTCTAGGCCTAAATAATGCATCGATTGCAAATCAAATCATTTTTAACAATGCAAATTGCAAATGCTCCAATTAAAGAAACATTATACAGCAAGTCCTCTGCAGGGTTGACACAGTTGGGTGAATAATTTAACAAATTCCTGTCTGCCTCCTTGTTTGACAGTCATGCTTTTGATGGTGTCTCATGTAGTAAAATGCCATCACATTCTTTAAATCCACTGCATAGTGAATACATAAAAAAATTAGGAAAATATAATTGTAGTCTTTAAAAAGTAGAAATTACACATTTCCCCCTAAATTGTAAGCCTTAATTATGTCACAACATTTACTGTCAAATTCTAGAGAGTAACCATTAATTAATTTTTAAAAAAATATTATTTTTATTGATTACATACACTGGTGAAGCAAGCATAAAATAACACAGACAGAATAACAAAGATCAACACAATCAATAAAGTTAGATCAGCGTCTCCGTCAACCATGCAGCAGGAACATCAACATCACTTTATAATATAATGGTAGAATGCAAAAAGCACAAAAAACGCACATGAAAACTGCTTAATGCAACTTGTTATAACGATGTAGATAACTATTCAGCTGCAGCATAAACATATCATGCACATCATCATTATGTATTTACTAATACCTCGCTAAAAATGTCACAGGGTGAAAGTCTTGCATGCATGCTTGAACATGGATATTATGTGTGAACACGCGTTGTGCTAAAACAAAAACACAACAGCTACTGTGCAACAGCTGATTTCACTGCATATAAATACCAGCCAGTCACTGACGGGTAGCACGGTTATTTTCAGTCAGATAAAAGTGTGGGATTTAGATCACCTGCAAACTAAAAGCTGCTCCCTCATACAACTGTCACCATGCTAACAGCACAGTGTGCGTGTCTGCCTCATTCTAGACGTTAAACCGCCTCTGGTAGCACGCTGACAGCAACAAGCCGGGTCACTGAGCCGGCGACCGCGCATCTCCCTACTTGAGGATGCCCACAGCCTCCTCGCACATATTTACCTCGTCCAATTTTCAGCGTAGATTAACGTTAGTCGTCGCTGTGCCTCCTCCGGCAGAGCTAACGTCTCCACTTCCACCGGCCCGCAACTGTGTGTGTCGGTGAGCTGCGTCTGCTGCCGGCGCGGCGCACACACTCACCCGAGCCGCATCCTCCGTCCGCACACACCGGCGCACGAAGACCGTAGTCAGATATGAAAGGTGATATTTTGCGAACGCACCCCCGAGATAAGTTATTTTTGGTCCCGCTTTTGTCCCTTTCTTCCCCTATTGAGGAAAAAATGGCGCTCAAGTTCAGGATCTGACGTAGCCGCCTGATTTGCATACAGCACAAACTGACCAATGGGAGGCTTGTCATCCTAAAAACTTAATAACTTTTTATTCGCTCATTAAGACAACCAGCGTGGTTCCGGAGTGTCCAGGTGGTGCAGTTTGTGATCCACTTTCTGAATTTCATGTAATACCTGAGTTATTAAGTGGATTTTTTTCATTCTGCAACAAATAGCTAGGTAGGGGGCGTGGCTAGTAGGACCCCAACTGGCTGTCACGTGGTACATGACTAAGCCTAACCAATAGGCTGTCGAGAAAATGAGCTAAATGGGTGGTCCTTGAGCTGTGACGTCACATCATGCAACTTTTTTTAGCCAATTATATTGAACCACCATTTTTGTTAGCAGAAGAGGAGAAATTGATAGGTTGCATGAGTTTTGGTTAGCATAGCATAAAATAGTAGGAGATTTTAATATACTTAGCATTTCCAAAAAACCAAAATGACTAGCTACCATCGCATAGCATTCTATACCGATTGCGAAACTTTATTTTAAATTTTTATGTGTAGTGACACCTACTTGTGAAAGTCGATTACTTTTTTTTTTTTTTTTTTTTTTACATTTTAAGTTTGGCCTTCCCAGCTAACAGTTTGCAAGCATGTTAATTAGCGCACAAGTTGAGCACATGGCTAGCCACTTGTCTAATTTGGGCCTACCAGTTAACCTTTACAAAGGTCAGGTTGTCTGCAGACAAATCGACAATTTACTCAAGTCCACAGCTCCTTCATTGTGGACTTGTGACCTACAACTTCCTGTGTTAGCAGTCTATGTTACCATTTTTAATGAATGAATCATTTAATTAGCTTAACACAGGACCACAAGCCAAATGTCTGTATATTCCTTCATCAAAATCAATTGTTGCTGTAAACAGTCATGTCAAATCTCAACTGGACCATTGTGGCAAGATGCGTGTTTGGATGATGTAACGACCTAATTAAAATTTTAACAAATGAGGTCACATTTGCCCTGGTGATCTTTAGTCTGGCAATGCCTAACTAGGATGATTTCACTTTCCTGGCAAACACAGGGGCAACACAGAGTGCCACATAAGTGTCAGATGATGGCTGTACTGCAGTGGATTATACTGCAGTATTTCTTACTGAGGCAGAGCAGCCAAATCTCAAACGGCTGAGGGACAACCGAGTTAGATGACGTCATCTCTGAAACCAAATTAGTGAAGACAAATACAAGGACTCTTTCACTTTTGTCAGATCAATACAAGGTGATTCAGGTAGACTAACCAGAGATCCACCCATCAGAATCCACCACCCAGAGTTCATTCATACTTGTTTAGTCAAAGTGTTTCCTCAAGCATTTCACATCTATTGCCTGTGTGGTAACCTTGTAATCAAAAAGCCTTTTTTTTTGTTTGTCTGCTGTGTTGTGTGTGCAGGAGGGTGCATGCTTCCCCTTGCAGACTAATCAGCTTTTAAAAAATTATTATCAGAATCGTCGGTATCATGTCCATTTCATCAACATGCACTCTAAACCCAAAGGAAAGCACTATACAAGAATGCACCGCCGATCTATTCATCTTTTAATCTAATTAACATGCAGTCATCACTTCTAATGAACCCCTCAGACGCATGAGACACTTGAAAGGAGCGGTAATGGCCCCTCTTAGATAAATACACCCTACAGATGTTGCCGTTTCTTACATTCAACATCTAGAAAATGTTTCTGCAGCTGTAATTCATTTCGAAGCAAATCTCTTGGAAGGAAATCAATGGCAACGCTTTAAACACACGACGGTGGGGGCTCTGCAATGGAAAGAACTGTCAGCTACAGTGTTCAGTACTAGAAATACATGATTATCAATACTGCATTATGTTCTAGACATTCAACCAAGGATCTTAATGAGAGTCACTTAGAACAGACACAGATGGGAGCTGAGTATCTTGTTCAGGGACACACTGACAGGACATGTAAGGTGATTTCCACATTGTATTGGGAATTACCAAATTTTCCCTTTTACTCCCTGGACAGCTGGAAACCCTCGTCTCCTGCTCTGAATTTCTAAATTCCTTTAATGGGTGAATTTAAAGACGGTTAGAAAAATGCTACAGGACAACGTACTTAAACGGATGCTGTAATGGGCATTGGCAGGCTGGGGAAAGACCGTACTATAACGACTAGGCTCTTTAATAATTAAACTGTCAGTGAAGTGTTAAGCACATATTATATTTGTCAGCAAAGCCCTTGAGCATGGCAGTTTTCATTACAACAAAGCAGCTGATTTCACTAATTAACAGCCCCTTCTCTGGCTTAAAATGTAAACGACAGCCTGAACCCTTTGTCTTTTAGGACATATTTAGTGGAAACCTCAAAATAAATCTCAAATATGTTTCTTTGGATGTCAGTTTAGCACACAATTGATGGTTGTACAGTATAAATATATATATTGTGAGTTTAGGCTGTAAAGCTGTGCTATCCTGTTACATATGTGGAAATTCACAGCCTTCAGCTTGTGTTCTCAGGACACTAGAGAAACATTATTATCAATGGATATCCAACACTACCAGTGTACTTTAAGGACTAATTCCTTAATTCTCTATCCACTATTGGATTCCGCTGGTCTACAGTAATGATATAAACCATAAAATCTGTTGGAATCTACACCCCTCCCTCCCCCCTTATCAAAGACCACACATGCACAAGATAAATGATTTCAGTCAGAAATGTATTAAATTAATCACTTTCATTACTTTAACAAGCACAATTTACAGTCAAAAACAGGCTATGGTCCATTAGTGCCGTAGACAAGCAAGTAATTAATACATTAGTCACTTGTAACACACAAGGGCAGGATTCTTTATAAACTGCAGATAAGTCAGGTCATCTTTAACATTATTAAACACGTAGCTGTACAAGAAACTGTTCATTATGTCCCTCATAGCTTTAGACAGGCATGAGGAAAGGTCTGGCATATTTATCATTTGCACTGCCTCGAGAGAGGTCTGTGTACAACTTGCATGTCTTTAATTTTAAAGATATAGACATGTACATCGATATCTGCCACATACAGATAATTTATGTTGGAGCACTCTAAAGAAAAAAGTTCCTTAGCTGGCTTTTCAGATCCTGGGAGACAAATCCATCGACAAGACACTAATATGAAGATCTGAAAAATCAGGGCTGCGATGTTAAATGTCACAGTATTCTTTTTAACCTACAAAAGATTTTGTGCATTTTGAAACCAGATTAACCTCTCTTCGTTAGAGGCAAGGAGTGTCACAATATGCGACTTCTCTGTATTCAAGCTGTAGCTCGACACAGAGAATCTCCCACAGCTTTTCCATCATGCATTTCAGGTAACGGGAAATCACTGAGGTCACAAATGGCAATCACAGCACACGTAATCCATGTAGCGTTAAAAAACAAACAAACAAACAAACAAAAAGAGAACACATCAATATCTTATCAGGAAAATACTGTCTGATGGGCCACAGCATAATACCTGGGCAAAACACACTTAAAGATGGAGCTTTAAATATGCCCCAGTAATATCTGAATCCAATAAATAAAAATGCATTGAGGTGATCTGCAGTAAAGAAATAGGTTACATCATTGTCATAATTTCATTTAAACTATGCAAAGTGAGGGGTCTGAAGTACAGAATCCACACGAGGCATTGATTCTTTTAAACACTTCAAAAATCATCTACAGACAAAATGTATTGGTGTTGAACAGACACATGATTTACACGACTGCCAACAGGTAATCAAAAGAGAACATTTAATTTAATTGTACATTTTGTAAACTGAATTTGATTTAGGAAACAAACCACCCCAAACATGTTGGGGTGGTCCCATCTCCAAAAAGTCATCCATTTTGTTGCATAATGTCATTTGAGCTTGGGCTAGAGTTCTTTTAGCTGACAGATTTTGAGTCCTTCAAAGAGAGAGGAGCGAACCCAGGACTACCTTCCAGGAAAAGTTTAAACAATTGAGGTGTCAAACGAACAACTGTTTCCAATTTCTGGAGGTTAAAAAAAAAAAAAAAAAAAGTCAAATTCTGGAAGAAATAACAGGACACTGCTTTTTCCAAGGTGGCTGGAATGTTGACCACATTTTGCCCCTTGTCCCAAATACCACGCTGACCTCTCTTCTCACATGGTGAAAGCAGAGGCTAGGAGGATCTGTGCAATACATTACGGGGCAGGGGCTGAGGGTAGTTACGCACTGTACTGGAGCATGGAGAAATTCTTCATGGCACTGTCCAGCGCCACGCCGGCGTCCTGCATTTCGTACCTGAGGGCGACATCAAGTATGATGATCAGCTCTCTATACGACTCATATTTTTAGATGTATTTGTGGTAGACCTTCACATGCTTATTAGCTCCACACTCACCAGTCAGAGGTGGAGACAGTGTAGTAGACGGGCAGCTGGGGGGAGCTGGAGAGACAGCTGAACTCCTCCAGGCCGCTCACCCCCATGTTGGAGAAGAGAAGCCAGTCTCCCACACTGAGCTCAGGCAGCAGGCAGCGCTCCACCACCTGGTCCAACTGGTCCAGAGTCGGGCCCCACAGGCTGCTGGGATACACGGCCTCCTCAGCACACAACACATGCTGCACAGAGGAACAAAGTGTCAGCAAAACATGGCAAACTTAGGAGAGTGATTGATTGCTCTTCCTTAATTAATCTAATCCGTCACAGTTAATGACATCTCTAGTGTACATATAATATTGTACTGGACATGAGGAATCAATTCGATTACAGTCGACCACCAAAGATAGCTAAAAGCTGCACTGGCTGACATTCTGACTTCTATTGCTTTCACTGGCTGTGAGCTCATTAGCTCATCTATAGAGTAATTACAACAACAGTGAAGTGCAAAGACACACTGCATCATTAGCCATCTTTGTCCATTTTACCCTGCCTTCTGTAATTACATTATTAGTAATCTATACCTTCAGTTGTACTTAGTGGTCCGTAGGTCACAGTGTTTTTTATTTCTTTCAAGACTGTGAGGTAAATGGAGCATAGAAGTGTCAATGTGTCATTATTGTTATGCTACGCCTAACCAAAACACAGCAAGTGCAAGTACAGTGAGAGTTCAATCACTAGTATTTTCGAGCAGGTTTTTGTTCACCAACAAGGCAGCTGGGACTTCCTAATCTGGTAAGGTGGGATTAGTGATCATGTCTCCAAAACCTTGTCCCTTTTATAACCTCTCTGTGGTGGGTTTTTAGTTTAGAAGTAACTACGATGTGTAGTATTTGCACTCGTGTTTCCTTGCTGTCACTGTTTAGTGAATGTCTGTTGTAGACGTAGACCAGTTGTTAGTATCCTTTGCCATGTGTGCAAAGGATACTAGCAAAATTCATTAAAAAAAAACAAACAAAAAACTCAAGTATCTTCAAGTGCAAGTCTTTCAATGTGCCTTTATGCTTCATAGAGTAGCATAACTTACAGAGGGCCAGTAGATGGAGAACTGAATTTCAGCCACGCCATGTAGGTGATGTAAGTCATTATTAATAGCTGTGAAGTCACCTAAACAAAGTCATGTGCTACAAATGGACATTACTGCTTCATATTGTTGTCTGGAGAGGTCTGAATAATGTGTCAGTGTTTCTGAGAGATCATGTACTTAAAAATATTTCTTCTTGAAATACAGAAATGCAGACTGTACCTTTTTTGGGGAGGTTTAGGATCATGCTGATTGAAAAAGGACACTAATGTGCACTCTTTGTGCTCTGTAAAACCTAAAAAAATATACAATTTAAAGATTTTTAAATAATTATTTTGATAGCTTCACTGTAACAACAGAAATGTCAAGAGAGTTTAAAAAAAAAAAAGTCTATCCCCCATACCTTGTATGAGTTATTTATTTAAAAAAAAAAAAAAAAAAACCACACAGGTACTGCAAGAACAGGTTACATACCTTAGGCTTTGTATAAATATCCCAGAACCAATGTAGGGACTTGGGTCAATATAATTAACTATCTAAAGAAACTGATCCTGCATCCTTAAATGCTCATAATGCGTGACCCCCTTTTCCTTTTTTCAACTGGAGCTGCTGTCACATGCTTCATTCAGTCCTGAATGGGGTTGTCTCTCTTGGGTGGAGGCCTACTAACCTTGTGCACTGACGGGGCAGCGATGGAGTTTCCCAGCAGCTTGCGGCTGAATGGGCCGTAAACACCCTCATTCATGTAGTACAGGAACTCAGTGTCCTCGTTGTTCTCACCTGTGTCAATACATTAGGTCACCGTGTCAGAAATATAGAACACAGTGCAATATCTACAGACTGAAGACCCAGAGTGGGATTTGACCGCCAGTGATTTTGTTAAAATTTTAAGATGTGATGATGCATTCAGAAATCTTGAAACAACAAAAATAAACGCAGAATTTCAGAGAATTAAGGAACTCACCTTGAGCTAGGCTGTCCCAGTGGCGAGGGACCACCTTCTTGCCGATGACACTGACAGCAAGGCTGAAAGTTGAGGCCACGTAGAAGCTGCCCGGCTGGGCCAACACTTGCACACCAGACAGTTGGGGGAAGTAGGCATCTAGCAGCGGCCTGACAGCAGACTCAACCTGCATACAGCAAATACGCATTCAGAAAAAACTAACTAAAACTTGGATGTTTGTTCTGGGTATAGAGCTGAGAACGGTAACTTTCAGCATGTTGCTAATGAAAGTTGAATAAATTTATGTCTGAGCTACGAAAGAGATACCAGCATTAAGTGTTCTTGTGTGTAAACAGCGGTCTATTTAGATAACTGAAAATATCCCTGAGTAAACAGATCATGACTTCAATAATCTGTTGATGAAAGTAATTTTAAACTAAAATACATTCATGTCTTTTTGACAAGATTTCAACTGTTAAAAAACAGCTGAATTTCCATTTGCGTGGTCGGGCAAGTGTTTAGGGAAGTTTTTTTGCAGAAATTGTACATTATTTGTGGCTTAGTCATGGGAAGTTCAGCTGTAGGACAAGTAGTGGCAAACGTCATCGCTGAAATCTGACTGAAGTAGCTCTCATTACATCGTTCACCACTTACCTGTTTGAGCTGAAACTCTGAGCCAGTAAATCCACCACCAATGTCCAGGATGTTCATGTTGAAGCCCAGATCCATCTAGACAGTGACAGCAAACAGTCGGTTGTTATCATTAATTAAAAAGAACGTCGGAGAGATAAAAAATACACAGAACATGGAGAGAAAATATTTGAGTTAAGATATTATATTATACACAAGACTCACCCCCATGTCAAACACACAGCGAGCGTCTGACAGTGCATGGGTGTAGGCCTGTTGCAGGTCCTGGCAGGAGCTGGGGATGTGGAAGGTTACTCCAACCACCTGGACTCCCAGCTCCTTGGCTGCCTCCAGCAGGTGCCGACAGCTCTTCAGAGAAGAGCCGAAGACCATGCTGGTCTCAGCTGCATGGGCCTCAGTGGTCAACTGCAGCAGCAACCTAGAATAAAGGAAACAATATCAGCCAGGCAACAAGTTTCTTGGAAGTTGTTTGTACTTTGACAAAGCTGAAAACAAAAAACCAACGATGTACTTCCTAATTAACACAGTAATTGCATTAACGCAGTCTTGAGTGTATGAGGATTTTAAGCAGCTGACGAAAAATATTAGCTCATTTACTTTGCATTAGGGTGCAGACGGGAAATCTTGGACAACTCTGCCTCATTTTCACACACAAGATGCTGGATGTTGTTCTTGGCAGCATGCTTAATGTGTGCCAGTTGCTTGCAAACACTTGACAGGATGATGTTTTCTGGTGGCACGCCGTGCTCCAGCACCAAGCTCACTTCAGCCTGGAGGCAAGAGAACACACATGTTAAGACACAAGTACAGATATTAACGCAAATCCTCTTCAAAACAATCAAAAAGGTACCAAGTGTGTTGCATAAGTTGAAAGGATAATCGTCATCAGCTGACTAGTAATCACTTGAGTGTTTGTAATGTAATTGCCCTAAAATATCAAGTGCTTTCATAAGAGGATGAAACAGTGTGCAGTGTAAAAATGAATTAACCAACCAAAGCTACCTGAATTGGGATCTGCTAAACTGAAAGCGTACCTTGTTGGCACAAACGAAGCCCAGGCCCAAGGAGGCCAGCACCTCGATGACAGCAGGGCTGCTGTTGCTCTTGACTGGGTAGTAGGGCTGCAGCCGTGGCACTACACTCTGCCAGCGCACATGTTGTCGCATCAGGGCACCGAGGTCACCCACCACAAACGCACTCTTCTCCACCTGGAAATGCAAAAGGAAGTGAATTTCAGAATTCAACAAGAACTTATGCATCAAATATCAACAAGATGTCAATCAATTACAAATACTAATGACAGAGTGCCATGGAGGCTATCTGAAACATATCTGGCAAAGCAAATATAAGGCCTACAAGCTGAACTGACCAGAGCCTGTTCACAGATGTGTCCGTCAATGACATCTTCCAGGGTCACTCCTCCCTCCAGAAGTTCAATGATGTAGCTGGGTTTGTCAGTGAGTCCTTTCATCTCAACCGTATTCCGCTAAGCCGACAATCATAAAGAACAGATAAACAAGTCAAGGGGTCACGACTGAGCCAATGGGTCCTGCCGGTATGCAACAAACTGGGGAAAAAGAGAGAGAGAGAGAGAGAGAGAAATCAGGACCAACAACATCACAACATTCTATTTTTTTAAGTTATTTAGGCATATAAATGTAAACCCCAGGTCAACTCAACATCTAGTCCCTAAAAATGTTCTTTTTGTCTTCATTGATGTATTTATTAACTCTTTTACAAAAAACCCTATGAGCTATTTACTAAATGTGTACACTCCTGACACCTCAAAAGTGTCTAGTTATAGCTGTTGACTTTACAGGAACTTGAACAGCAGCAGCAAACAAACTGTGTAACAAAGCTGCATAATTGCTTGTATAACAACCAGGGGCACTAACATGGACAAGTCAGGAGATGGACCTGTCCCGCTATCAGCTAGGATCCCAAGGCGGCTCAGCATTGAAGTCGAAGTGCTCCCGGTAAAGAGCCGCCCCTAGGCCCTCTGGGTAGCGCTCATACACCTGTACAGAGACAGGGGAGCCCTGAGGGACAAACAAGACACATTAAATGTACACACATGAGAAAGACACTGTAAAAGTCAAACACGTACCATATGTTTATCACAAGGGAAATCACATGAAATGCAGTGCTCTTGAAAAGGCTTTTCAGTCATTTTTTTTATGTATGGCCGAAGTGTACCTCTCATCTCATTTTGTCTCGAGTCAAAACCTCACAGACACAATCAATATGTTAAGCAACTCTTGCGTCCCTTTACATGGCTTGTTTTTTTTTTTATACTTTAATAAACACAGTGTATTCGATGTGACAATAATACTACTTCTGTTCTCGTCATTGATACACATAAAAACTGTCTAAATGAAACGCGCATGCGCTGTGAGTAAAAACAGTGTCAACTTGACAAATGAGAAATTACAGCAATACGTAACCAGCGCATTAAACCACACAAACTGTACCACACAAATGTCACAACTGTTACATTTTACATGTAAAATTGAAACAGGATTGATCATATGAAAGGACACTGCGAGAAAACGCGCTGCTGAGAGACTGAACGAGAGAGCCGCTACCGTTGAGCCGTCCGTCGATGGAAGACGCTCATATTAGCACTGTGTTCTGCTACTAACCCGAAAACAAACCACAACACTGACACATTACACGATTAAACACTAGACTGCGGCGATACGATCCCGTCATAACTTATTAATACCTATAAATATAACGCCATTTCATCCCAAAAACACAGCATTCAATGAATCGGGTCTGTCATGTGCAGCAAGAAGGCAGAAAGAGCAGCCCGCCATGTTACGTCCGCCTGCCGAATCCAAGGAACTCAAGCTACTTTACTTACGTGAGATAACGGCCAGAAGGTTTTGGAAAATCGTCTTCTCTTTTTCGGCGGAATTTTTAAAGAGTAGTGGGCACAACGATATAAGAAAGAAAGGCGGCTGTTTTTGCCATATGTTTAGACGAGGAACGCGCGGCTCTGACCAGTGTCTTCTCTATGGGCTGGTGGGTGGAGAACTACTGGAGCCGAGCAGGGGAAGTGGAAAAGGTAATCAACGGCCCGTAGGCGGGAACTGCGTTCAGTTCCGCCAATCAGCGCTCTGCATTTTTGATGACATACCAAATATGTATTTCCGAATATCTTACCGGCCGCAGTGGATCTGTGATGTTTATTCAGGTTACATAACCATAAACTTTCCATAGATGGCAGTCAATCAGTACAAGACCTCTGCTGCTCTGTTTTTGTGGGACAATTCAGACACAGTTGCTGTTGTAGAATTGCAGCGGCTCTAATTTATGTACAGAACAGAAACAAAAACATTCTATTAATTCCTCAACTCATATATGTAAGCCAGAATCATAAAAAGGAATTGGTTTAACATCAATACTTTGAAAGTTTGTGAGATGCTGTTTTTCTTTGACAACACATTCAACTAATAAGGAATTTGTCAAAATATTCCACCATAGATTTAAGCAAAAAAATTGCATGATGTATTTTTTAAAAAATGAGCCATAACCACATACGTCAGCTACAGACATATTACTGAATTTCCACTGGATCATAAAACAGTAATGTGCTCCAGATATGAAGGCGTGGCTGAAACTTTGCACCCCTGTTTGATAGCTCCTTAGGGTTATTTGTTGGTCTTTGGAAAGTTGTTGTTTGAACTATTTAGCAATGTAAAGCAATGCACAATGCAGATAAAATTTAAATGATATATTTCTGAATTTCTATTAAAGGCAATGTATCCATATGCATGGGTATTCAGAAAATAGAATTTGGGACATGACACTAACACTGGATAATAGTAATCTTGAGTAATTAAGTCATTAAGCATTATTTATTCAACCTGACTTGGAACATGTTAAGACATTCACCTAAATCTGTCTGAGACTGCAAAAACACGGCCTTGTTTTAGGTCACATGATGGCAACAAAAGTTTCCTCTGTGATAATATTGCCCTACCACGCCGGTAACAAAGTTCAATTTATGAGCTATTTTTTAATGAGGTGTTCACCTCTATTTTTCAGACAGCATTCATGACCCTTGAAGACATACAGAAGTGCATAAACAGGAAAGTTATGAGAAAGTCAGTTGGCAAAAAAACATTTTTATTGCAAAAGTCAATTACAGGTTGTCACAGTTTTCAAAACCTTGTGCAAATCAGCTGTGCACCTTTCTCCACCTTAATTTTAAAATACTGATGTGCAACTGACACACTTTCATGACACAGAAAAGACAGAACAGAAGAATGTGCCTCTGTCTAGGCAGTGGATGTTTTGATATTGAAAGTGTTCCTGCTTGTGTCTCATGGAATGTGGGGGATTAAGATTCAGTGGCTTATTGAATTTTTTTGTTGATAAATCCTTAAGCCTTTGTCTGACTCACATCTAGCCGTATTTTAGTTGTGATAATTTCATGCTGTATGCGATCCATCTTGATGGGAAGAAATTAATTTTGCAATTTATTTAATCAAGCACTGAGTTCAGTAAAACATCAAATTGCCGACAAGATGAACACAAAACGTCAGCCT
This sequence comes from Amphiprion ocellaris, assembly GCF_022539595.1. Classification (NCBI taxonomy): domain Eukaryota; kingdom Metazoa; phylum Chordata; class Actinopteri; family Pomacentridae; genus Amphiprion; species Amphiprion ocellaris. The sequence continues at coordinate 8,988,587 of NC_072780.1, forward strand.
GCAGCCACCTGAGTCCTGTGACTTTTATTTCTGTAGCACTGGAGCCATGCTGCAAGGGTTCATCTGTGTGTTTGTTGCTGTCTGGCAGTCCTATGGTTCTTATCTTAGTTTTATGACACTGTAACGAACTCTGTGTTCACAAAACAGCATGGCCTAGAAATGTCAGTTTCTAAACAACAAGGAAAGTTCTGTTTGGAAGCACTGCAATGCAAATATTTAAAGTTTCTTATCTGTTTTGCTTTTTTAATTTTAAATTAATTAAAAAAATTTTTATTACTATATTTACATTAGAGATGAAATTACGAGACTAACTAATGTTTGCATTTATATTGTACAGTCATGTGAATAGCCTCGAGGCACATACTGTAGAAAGAGCTAATCACATTGGGCCATATGCTTCTATTTTTTTTATGTTATTTATTTTTATTTATTATGCCCTTAAAGGACTGCACTTTCAATTTTGTTGTTTTAATACAATGACAATAAAGACATTCTTCTTCTTCTTAGTTTCTGAAAAAATTGATAAAGTTAGATATTCCCTATAGCTTGCTTGTGTATCTATGTAGGTATGCAAAGTATTTCATAAAGTATTTGCTTCAAAGTTCACACTAGGGTCCATGAAGATGGGAGCAAATTAAATTGTGTGCTTTGGTTCCGCTGAACTCACTAAAATGCCTTCCCTGTCCGCAGGAAGGAAATTCAATTTTCAGGCAGAGGTCACAGAAAACAGAGACAAGAACAGAATAAGCAACAGTTATACTCCAAGCAAACCAATAACCTTAAAATGAAAATCAGAACTATGTTCAGTAAGATGACTTAGGGGTGCACTGATGGGGACAAATTGTATATTTAGTGTTAGTTCACAGTAGATATATTGTTGTTGTGGATTTATAAGCTTTTTTTTCCCACAGCCAACATTCTACAAGTACCATATGATCACTGTCATTATTTCATTTTGTACACTGGCACTCGTCCTTCTGCAATAAAGGCCTCTTCTTAAAAATGTTTGCGTATTTTTTTCAGTATATGAGACAAGGAACATCAGCGTGATGTCAATATCCAGTCTAAAAATTTAGTATTGAAGAAGTTTGAGTAAAGTTTAATTTATTATACTGTATATAGCTTTAACCCAAAGTCTAATGTCAACTCAAGAACATGATGTGGCAGAGAAGGGTCAATAAAATCACGTAAAACCACAGCCATAAACAGCTTCTTCGTTTACTCTTGCATAACAGTCGTGTTTGGTCATGGAAAACCAGGAAGATTTGGCAGAGAAGACTACATAGTCTGTGCAGAATGATGATCAACCCTGACCAGACGAATGTAGTGCAGTTACCTGTTGAAAGCATAGACTTTATATACAGTCTGTGGTTGAAAGACGTTTACTGCCATCTAAAGGCGCTGTTAAGGGATGTAGTACATGCATCTTACCAGGAGAGGTCGACATTGACACAAAGGCACGGGCTGAGCTTTTAAAAAGAAAACAGGAATGTTGCATTTATGTGCCCTCGGAAATATTAAATTTAGGCGCCGGTAAGTAAGTAGCTAATCAATATTAATTTTATACATTAGGTTTCAGAAGCGTATTTCTCCATGTTTCAGTTTGAGGAAAAATAGCTATTTTTATACACAAGCTCAAATTTATAGTGCTTTGTACTGCTAACGTGGCAGACGTTGGACGTTTCGACAGTTTTTATTAATTAGTTAGCTATATTTAGGTACTAATGTTAGCTCATTTCAACCACTAATCCAGTTACGTTTATCAGCGTTAACCACTTACACGTTACTTGTAGCTATCTGCCGTTTGTCCACTACTTTTAGCGAAGTATTTAACATTTTAGATTTATACATATTGCTTGTTTGTTTTGTTTTGGGTTTTTTGTCTTGTTTTTCTCTTTTCTTTTTTAAAATCTTTTTTCTTTTTGTGAGAGGAGGAGGGGTGGAGAAAAGAGAAAAAAGTTTCCTATAAGAATGTATAACTATTTTTTTGTTAACTGAACGCACAAAATGAAATTATTGTACTGTAATTTTGTAACCGAAATAAACCATTGTTTCATTCACATTCGGACCCTGAACCTCGCGAGGACTGCTGGATCACGTGACGGCGGCAGTGCGCAGCAGTCTTTGCGCATGGGCAGAACAGCTCCTCTGATCAGCTGACTGTGAGTGAGATGCTCTGTTGAAGGACCTCTGTGTCGAAAACCTGCTGTTATCCGCGCTATGTATGGGAACCTGCGACTCTAATTGAAACTACACCGTGCGGACCGAACCCCGACGCCGTTAAGCACACCGGTAAGTACCGAAAAGCACCGAATATTGGCGTCGTGACGGCGCGAGGCTGCAGTGACAAACAAGCTCGTGTCAGCAGCAGCAAGCTAACACTGAATATAATCACATACATTCTGCTGTCTGAACCTGATTCTGTTTTTCCGAGGCTGATAGACAAACCAAAGTGCAGCATTTCTTCGTAATGTGATGTTCTTGGTGTTTAATTAGGAGGAGGTTCGGTCTTTAGCAGCCGTCCACAGCCACACACTGATCATATGATAGTCAATCAGCAGACATGGGAACTATCTGTCTCTACCGTGATGACTCTGATGCAATCAACTACTTCTGTGTAGCTCTGCTGCCACATTACAAGCACTGGGAAATGTGAGGAAGTTTACGAATCTGAGGGAAAACTAAAGTTGAAAGAGGAAGAAGGAGCTTAATAATGTGACTCTGATTCATCTCAGTAGTGTGTCTGTCTTACATGCAGGCCTCAGGGATTTTTACTAATCAAAACTAGTAAAAACACACAACACTCACAAGTCAAAGTATTACATCAATAATTTTAGCCAAGCGAAGGTGCAAAATTAGAACAAGACTATTAGTAATAATTATGTTGAATGACCTCTTTCTTTCTTCTACTACTGTTATTTTGTTAGATTTATAATATGCCATAATTATTATGAGTTGATCGTGTGATGTTGCTTAAAAACCTTAATTTCCAAAGTAGCTGGCAACTATAGTTACCAATTATTATAGATAAACATAGTGGAATAAAGATACAAAGTGTAATATTTTTCTCAAAATCCTGTGAAATGAAAGTGTACAGTAATGTAAAACAGAAATACTCAAGTGCAGTACTTAAATGCCACACTTTATAAAATACTGCACTTAAGTACAAATTTGACTCTTTTCTTTCTGCCACTACTTCACTACATCTCATAGGGAAACTTAACAACGTTTATCTGATGGCATTAGTTAAGCAAATTAGAATTTTTGCACTCAAAACATGCTGAATATATGTGTATTTTTTTAAATGTATGAAACCAAGCAGTACAGCTGAATTGCTTAGTCGATTAATCACTTTGTCATAACTGTTTTGATAATCAGCTAGAGCACTTGTGATTGATTTTACACTATTTTCAAAATTTTTACAAACCAAACAATTGATTAATGAAGAAAATAATTAAAATAGTTTTTTCATATTAAAAATAGTCATTAGTTGCAGATACAAAATGGGTCAAAACAAGTTTCACCTCACTCAACTACAGCAGTAAAATATAGCTCTAATAGTAACTTACTGATGTATTATGTAAATTTATTACAATTACACGGGGCATTTTTTGCACTGGTTACTTTTGGCTCAATATATAATTGCGGGAGTTTTTGTAACATAGTTGACAGGTATCATAGTTGACATTTTTGCTGTTTTCAGGCCTAAAATCAACATGGCCACCTATAACTAAACACTACATGGCATTTTTACAGAAAGATTCTTCTAAATATTATATTTACAGTTGAGTAAAATTTAAATTGAAAGTTATTTCTAAAGATATTGTAGGAAACCCGTTGACATGCCATAAATCCACACTTTATATTATTACTTTATATTAAATAACTAAGAAAGCCTTGGAGTCTTGCCAATCTTTTCTTCTTCTTTCTTCTGACCATAATGAACATAAAAACATATCTTTTTTACTTTTAATAAAAATGTATGCAAGATGTATCCCATGGACTTCAAAATTCCCTTAATTACATATTGACCTTTTTACTTTTAATAATTTAAGTACATTGTCAATATGATGCTTTTCCTTAGGTTAAATTTTTCTGCAGGACTGTTTCTTGTAAAAGATTTCTTTTACTAGAAAATATATATATTTTTATTATTTGTGTTCTACATATATGCGCTTGAAAGAGAAGTCATTTTGTTTTTTTAATTGCGAATCAGTTAAAAATTACACTAAAACATAATAATTTATTAATATTGGATCAGATTTTCACCAATTTTTAGTTATTAACATATTTTTTAACTGATTTCTGATTAAAAAAATATAAAAACAGCTCTATTGTTTGTTTATGTTCTACATATATGCAATGAAAATAGACATTTTTTTTAAAATCGGAAATCAGTTAAACATGATACTAAGTAATAATTGTTCAATATTGGATCCTATATTTATCCATTTTTAATTAGTAGTATCACTTTTAACTGATTTCTGATAATAAAAAAAAATCCCTTTTGTTTGTTCATGTTCTATGGTGTGGCAATAGTACTTTTAATTAAGTAAAGGGTCTAAGTACTTCCTCCATCACTGCTTAAATGTAAATGACTGATGGTGTGCAGCCCATGGACTGTGGAAACCAAATCCCTCTGCTTTGTTTTTCTGCCGAAGAAAGTTTCCCACTATTTTAAGTTGTTTAGGTACTGAAAGGAAGGAGTATGTACAACCCTTCATCAGTCTATATCATGTAGTCATTTCATATTGTTGTAATGCAGTCATCATTTTTTTTAAATCATTGGGGAAACGGTTTATTGATAAAATAACAAGACATAGAAATCTAAAATGACAATAAAACACTTCCAATAATTTGCAACATTGGTCATAATATGCCAGCAAAACCAGAGATACTAAAAGAGCAGCTGCAATGAAGCACTGACACAGTTATGTGTCGCCTCAAACACGATAATATAGTCTCTTACTTATCATGAAGAGACCTTTATTAATAATCTCCCTCTTCTGTTCCCTTCAGTGACTTCCTGACATCACTGGCCCAGTGGACTAACTTCCTGCCAGCAACAATGACAGAATTCTGGTTGATCTCTGCTCCGGGGGAGAAAACCTGCCAGCAGACCTGGGATAAGCTGATGGTGGCAACAACACGCACCAACAACCTCTCCACTAACAACAAGTTCAACATCCCCGACCTCAAGGTGAAAAACAGCGTAGCTACTATAAAGAATGCAGGGTGGACGACATTGTTTAGCTTTTTGTTGATATTTTGTGTTCTGTCTGGAACAGGTTGGAACACTAGACGTCTTAGTGGGTCTGTCAGATGAGCTGGCCAAACTAGACACTTTTGTGGAAAGGTAAGTTTTGGTGTTGAAGAGCTTTCTGTATTTGTTGGGCAGAAGGAAACTTGTCAGTTGAAATTTATGAAGGATGAAACTTAGATGGAATCACCCGGACTGCTGTTATCAACTGCTGCGTTTCTCTCTGTTTCATGTCTTTGCATCACTTCTCATCCCGTGTTGGGCTTCAGTGTGGTGAAGAAGGTTGCTCAGTACATGGCTGATGTTCTTGAGGACAGCCGAGACAAAGTCCAAGAGAACTTACTGGCCAATGGAGGTAATTGCTCTTAGTATAATTTGGTTGATTGCTATACGATTAATACAGCATATAAAGCTTATGGAAAAGGCGATGAATAATGCTTTATATTGTTTCTACCTGCTACAGTTGACCTGGTCACCTACATCACCAGATTTCAGTGGGATATGGCCAAATATCCAATCAAACAGTCACTGAAAAACATCTCTGAGATCATCTCCAAGGTAACTCAGAAAATCAGCTCACTTATGTTTGTTATTTATTGTGCAACATTAATCTAAATTCAGTGTTTATTCAGTGGTCACTATATGTTATATGTCTGAAATAAAAATAAAGATGCGCTTACTGAAGTAAAGTATTATATATTATTCACCCCCACTTGCTTGGTTTCTAGCAAGCGACTCAGATAGACAACGATTTGAAAGCCCGAGCTTCAGCTTACAACAACCTGAAGGGAAACCTGCAGAATCTGGAGAGGAAGAATGCGTGAGTAATTATGAAAAAAAAATCTCTCTTTTCTTCTTCCACTCACTCATTTAAACAAGAACAGACGTCCAAAATGTAGTCTTTAATTTGATAACAGAAGTATTGTCTAACACTTCATCATTGATTGTGTTTCTATACATTTCCAAAGTGATAGTGTACAACAGTTTGTTGGTTTAACCCTGTAAGACCCAAATATATTTAAAAAAATGATCAAAAAAATAAATAAAATGAATCGAAAAAAATTATATATATAAATCCAAATATAGAAAAAAATTGCAAAAAATACAACTGCAAGATATAAATGGTAATAATAATAATAATAATAATAATATATAAACCCAAATATAGAAGAAAATGAGCAAAAAAATCCAAAAAGAAAAAAAAATAAAACAAATATAGAAAAAAATGAGCAAAAAAAATTAATATATATGATAGAAAATAATATTTTTTAAAAAATATAACTGATGTATTTCTGCAACATTGGGTTTTACGGGGTTAAGCTATGTAAAAATGTAAATTTTTTAAATTGTTTTTAATTTTTTACAAATAATACACACAATCCTCATATGCTGCATCTCACACAAAACTGTATTTTTTCAAGTCTTTTTCTGGCTCTTCTGTTTTCTTCTTTTCTGACATAGTGAGAGAGTAAAAACAACCTTTTAGGGTGTTTCAGAAATATAATACAAAACTGGCGATGCCAATCTGTCGGAACCTGTTCTGCTTTTAGTAGCTTCAACAATTTTAACACTAGTTCTTCTTACCAGAGTGCTTCTTTGTAGCTTTTTGCAGCGTCTGTTGTCTGCTCTAATGTTGCCTGACCATCTGAACTCTATAATATGTGTCTTTCTTATAGGGGGAGCTTGTTAACAAGGAGTCTGGCTGAAATAGTGAAGAAAGAGGACTTTGTTCTGGACTCAGAGTACCTGGTTACCATGTTGGTGGTTGTCCCAAAGTAAGTACACCATCAACTTATGTGCCCAAATTTTGCTGAAGCGGAAATTCTTAATTTGTGTGCATGTATGCATTGGAGATATGAAGACTTTTAAATAATTTAAAATTAGAATTGAATTCATTGTGGTCATGGAAATGGTCAAATTGAGACATCTAACAATTTATTCTAGTCTGACAACTTTGCTTTAGGTATCAATCTTCATATTTTTTTTATGCTCAGATGTAAAATAATCTGCCATCTTTTCCTTTTCACCCTCCACAGGACAAGCTACGCTGAATGGCAGAAGACGTATGAAACGCTGGCAGAAATGGTCGTGCCACGCTCCACTAAGTAAGCTCCAACTAGATGAAAAACTTCAGAAGTGATCATCCATATGAAGAAGATGACTTTATTTTTTTTAATGTAATAGCCATATGTGTGTCACGTATAGAGATTTTTTATGATGTAGGTTTTGCCCAAGTGCAAATCTGCAAAACGCTCAAGTACCACAACAGTTTCCTTTCTTTTTTCCATACATTGGGTTCCCAGGATATAAGCGAAGGAATGGTGACTTTATGATGTTTTGTCGATGTGGTCAGATCTTATGAGAAGTTGTGTTCATGCTTTTGGACAGACAAGGCCAGTATATCCTTGCTGTCATCTATTAGTTTGTAAACTACTGTTACAAAGCCTTTAGTTTGCTATTTTTGTTTTTGCCAGCTTAGTTTTTTGGAGCCAGAAGTGACCACATTTGAGTGAGAGTGTACCTGACTTAGAACCCGATGACACACGAACGTTATCAGTTAACACTTACAGCAGCTATCTAGCTGTTGCAATTGAAAACACAAGAAAAACACTCAGAGCGCTCAGTACTCTGCCAAAGCTGCTCAGTCGTCGTACGATTTCCGACGATAAGTCCCAAAAAGTTCACAGTGGTTGATTTGTAGTAGGATCATAATCATGTGATCGTCAGCAGATAGCTGACATAGCGTTCACTTGTTGTCATAGTTACAGTGACGCCGTGCTGCTATCTTGCAACGATACTATAATCTTTAACAAATCTGTGAATCCAGACAACAAGCAGCATCACTGCTAAAATCTAATCACTTGGTCCTTTTATCCTTTCTGACCTTCCCTGAAAAAAATCATCCAAATCTGTTAGTCCATTTTTGAGTAATGTTGCGCACAGAAAGACAGAAGGACAAACGTACACTAATTGTCGCATAACTCCGCTGTGTTCCTTGGTGGAGTAACAATGTCAAAAAGATGAAAACATGGACAACACCCAAAAACAAGTTGATCATCTATTTTACTCTAAATCAGATTATGATTTGCAAAAATAACCCCAAGTTGTATTGAAGTAGACTTGAAACTTGTGTTTGACTCCACAAACTCTTTAGGTAAATTTTGACAGAGCTAAAAGATCAAACCAGAAAGGGACATTTTCTCATAAAGTTTTATTTTCCAACTAGCAAATTGCCCTCTACTGGCTGTTAGAGAGAATGCAGGTTGAGTCAAAGGGAAGTGTTTGTAAGTGGAAAGCCAGTGAGGGATGATTTACTTGTGTTGTTGTTTTAGTAATAACTCAAACTTAAAAATAACAACAATGTGGTGGCACAGAGGAAATCAGTTCACTTAGATGGAAACTGTGCAACCACTAGTGGATGTGAGTCCTTCAAAGTTTTGCTTCAATGATTGCTGATATGCAAATTTGTGTCAATGATCTGATGCACATACAGCCTAAAATAGATTAGGCCGCCATTCTAGCTGTGACTGCAACCTGCTCCACAACAGAGATTTGGTTTTTAGTCAGTTGAAATAAATTGGATGTGAATATCTCTCTGCCACATTGTTGTGTGACCGACAGAGAAGTAGTGACAGGAATTACAATACATTGGAAAATTGAAAAAAGAGGACAAAACAATCTAAATGCTGCTGATTTCACAATGTTTAATTACTGTAAAAGCCTCCTAATTCTAGCGATCATATCTCATTGCAATAAAGTAAGTGACAATTCGGCTACAAACGTAAAGCAACCAGAGCCTTCAGGTCTCTGTTTTTGTGTGATTAACTGTAAAGTGGAAATCACCACTTGCACATGTGGGAATATAACCAGTCATATTTGACACCAAACAGAGATGAAGGCTGCAGCCGGTGGGCAAAGCTGAGTCTGAAGCTAATGCTGGACTTGAAACCAGCTGAAATGTGTCAGGCATGTTGTATGTCTCCAGTTTTCATGTTGTCATCTCCTGTCGTCTTCTCCAGGCTGCTGTTTGAGGACAACGATAGCGGTCTGTTCAGTGTCACTCTCTTCAGGAAGGCTGTAGACGACTTCAAGCACAAGGCCAGAGAAAACAAGTAAATTACTCCATTTCAGTTGAATTACAAAATGGAACGTGCAAAGCTTATTAGAGTGAGAATTTATTTTTTATTATTTAAATTTGAATTGCACAGAAAAAGAACTATATTATAGTTCTTTTTCTGTGTTTTCTGTGAATTGTATTTTGTATATTTTGGGAATTAATCCACCATAGATATTAAGTAGTGATGAAGTGGGCTTCAGTTCTATAATAGACCCAATTTTGTCAGCCCTTGACAGCTTCTCCAATTAGCATGACAGAGGGATCCTATTGTGTGTGCTGTATTTAACATATTTTCAAGAACTGTGTTTTCGTGTGAGTAGTAGGTGCTTGAATTCACTCGTACACATCTGCTTGTTTGCTGACAGCTGATTGCCAGCTCTCTGCTGTTTTTTCCCCCCGACTCAGGTTTACAGTGCGTGATTTCCAGTACAATGAGGAGGAGATGAAAGCGGACAAAGAGGAGATGACACGTTTGTCCACTGACAAGAAGAAACAGTTTGTACGACTGCTATGTTCAACCTAAACACTATTACTGACCATTTACAGATGCATAGTAATAATAATAATAGAGCCCACTATGTACAGAACAAATATAGTTTTGAACTCCATAGTATTTTTGTTTTGTGTGTATTACATGCTATACTTTATCTTAAGCCAATCTACAGTTCTGCTTACTGCTAAAAATGTTTAAGATAGTAAAAAATGAAAAACTAAATCCGTGATTTTTACCCATTTTGTATGTATTTCTCTTGCATTGATAAATTGCCGTTTCTGTCAATCTAGGGGCCTTTGGTACGATGGCTGAAGGTGAATTTCAGCGAGGCCTTCATCGCATGGATTCACATAAAAGCTCTGCGTGTGTTTGTGGAATCAGTATTGAGGTGAGAGCCACTGAAGACCTTGCAGCTTTCCTGAAGCAGCCTTTTTAAATGCCAGATTAGTTTCACGTTCTTGCTGATCCAAGATGACCTCCGTTCATGTGTTTCATAGGTATGGGCTGCCAGTCAACTTCCAGGCCATGCTGCTTCAGCCCAACAAGAAGAACATGAAGAAACTGAGGGAGGTGCTGTATGACCTGTACAAACACCTGGACAGCAGTGCTGCAATCATTGATGTGAGTCTGAGTAAATGTTCATTCATGGATTTTGCATCCACGAGTACTGACTGATGAGGACTTTGAGCATTGAGCGGATGTGTTTTACTACGAGGGATCGTGTTGGTCTGCTATGTGGGTGTGTCACAACACAAAGAAACACACGTGGACATTTCTACAAGCTGTGACTTTGTGCTTTTTACAGGATGTAGTAGTTGGTTACTGATTGTACTGTAGCACAGCATCAATGATTATTCATGAGGTGTGCTGAGCCCTATGGTATAGCCTCCTCCTGGAGTTTGTTGCCTTCCTATCCCCAGTACAGTGGGCGGACATAGCACAGGATTTCTGGAGAATTTAGGAACTTCCCACTGCGTTTGAAGTGCCATCAGTGGAGAGCGTCTGCAAGTTAAAGCACCTCCAAAGTCCAGCAGCAACTATTTGAATTACTACTATTTTAATGTTGAATTGTAATTCTAATTCTCCTAAAAAAAAAAAAAAAAAAGCATTTGTTTTGTGTTCCTTTTCACATGTGCAATCGTTGCACTTACAATTCACAAAATTTGGGCTGCAGATGACAAAATTTACTTCACACAGACCCTAGAATGTCTTTACTGACTGATTTCGTTAAGAACATTCTTGCATCACTATTCTTCCTCAGTAACTTGCATGAAGAAAGTTAACAAAAAGTAAAAACAAGCACTTTGTGTGTAATTGTCTTGTCTGCCTGCAGGCCTCTATGGACATCCCAGGGCTGAACCTGAGCCAGCAGGAGTACTACCCCTACGTTTACTACAAGATCGACTGCAACCTGCTGGACTTCAAAGTCTAGATATGTTGCCATTATCATCGTCATCGTGTGCAGCAGTGTTCAGATGTGACACGTTCACAGACACAAGCTTTAATTTATTTCCATTTCCTGTCTTTCCTCTTTTTCACCTTTTGTGTTTTCATCCTCTCATATCCCCGCCGTGTTCCTGCTACATTCCTGGGTCGATGTTAAATCACTTGGCTGGAATCGGAGTGCTGATTGGCGACTGTCAGCAAGATCAGATAGATTTTAGAGTTAAAATGGTCTAAAATGGTCTGTTGTAATATACCTGAGTATGGGCCCTTCTTTTTGTAATTTTTCTGTTTGTACCGCACTGTAAATGGACAACTTCCCAGGTTACGCCCACCAAAATGGTTTACATTCCCACGTCATCAAGGGACATGTAAAATACTGTGTTTTTATTGTCGCATTCCCCCCCCCTCATCGTACTTTATTTAAAGTAACATAAACGGTACACATGTGGGGGAAGTGGGGAGAAAAATAAATGTATGTTAAATATATAGTATTTATTTTAAGCCTCTAAACTCTGTGAATGTTTCTGTTTGTTCAGTTTTTGAACGTGATGTGTTTTTAGCTTTATGTAAGGAATGCCTGTTTACAAGTAGATGTTGACCATCGTTTCCCCTCCTGAAGCTATAATCCTGTGAAACACTGGAACTGGTCATTTTACAGTAAAACAAGCAATATGTTTGTTGATTGTATGCTCCTAAGATTTCTGTATATGAAGCAAGTTTGAGACAAATTAATTATAGGTATATGTGCAAATACTGTATTGTCAGTATAATTGAAAATCGAACCACATATTTAAGATAAATGTGAAAATAAATACTCTATGTGAAGATACTTGGCCTTTCACCCTTTTTTAATTGCCATAATGTGTATTACGCTACAAGTCTGTTTATAGAGTTGTCACTGCGTGGGGGTGAACCCGAGTGTGTGTGTGTGTGTGTGTGTGTGTGTGTGTGTGTGTGTGTGTGTGTGTGTGTGTGTGTGTGTGTGTGTGTGTGTGTGTGTGTGTGTGTGTGTGGGGGGGGGGGGGGGGGGGGGGGGGGGTGTTTTCCAGAGCCGAGGGGGCCGCACGGCAGGCAGAGACCCTCCACGACGAGCAGGGGATCCAGGAGCAGGCAGCAGGTCCAAGGTGAGGGAGGGAGGAGGGAGGTCTGGTCAGGGCTGGATCCAGAGTGCGGGAGATGGAGGGGCAGAGCAGGTGGGACCGGGCAGCTGGGTCAGTGGAGCTAGGCAAGAGAAACAAATTTTAAGGGTGTCCAAAAACCTTTTTCCACCACTGCAGGTCTTTAGGGACAAAAAACAATGGCATAAAAATACTAATTTTCTCTTTTGTTGCAAATACTGCATTATCAGAAAAATTAGAATTCAACCACATATTTGAAATAAATGTGAAAGATTCTTGGTTTTTTTTCTCTCTTGCTGCAGAATCTGTTATATTTCAACATGAACTGTCACTCTTATGAAAACATCGTAAGATCCGGACTAAGATGCAAAGCCTGCAAGGCAACCCAACTCCCCTTCCAATTAGTGGCTTCTAACTGATCTATATAACATGAATTATTTATCAACTGTCCATAAAGTAGTTTGTGACTTCATATAATCTCAGTAGGAATCAGTAAATCACTCTTAACCTTGAAGTGTAAATTTAAAAAGACCCTTAAGGACAAAATATCCATATCAAAAACAATTCTATAAATATACAACAAGTGGATGCTATTTTTCGCTTTTTAATGCCTGTACTGTATTGTAAAATGAAATAAAAACTGAAATACTCTGTTAGTCATCTGAAATATGCAGCTGTAAATCTACTCAGAGATCCAGAGTCTGCTGCAAAGTTGACATAACATCATCAATAAAGTCATTTTTTGCCACTTATGAATGCAAACTGTGGTATCAGGTATGCAAATATTTTACATTATTCTTGCAAAACACAAAGACCACAATGATTGATAGTGCATATTTGCAGGATGATGGTGACGATGATGATGGTGGTCGTAGTGATGATGCTGATAGGAGCTGATTGTCCCTCTCAGCCAATCAGCGCTCAGCCTGCGTGCAGGTTTAACTCCCTCCTCCCTGGATGACGCAGACAGATCCCGTGTGTTCACGCCGCTGCTGCTCAGCTGCCGTCTGTGGAGAGGAGCATCAACCAGCAGCTCACGATGGAGACGCAAACGGGGATGGAGCTGCAGCGGCAGTAGAGATCCGGTGAAGATGCTGCAGCTGCTGCGCCGTTTCTAAGCCCGAGTCAGCTTCAGCGACACCTGCCGTGGATGCTTTTCTCGATGGGTTGTGGAGGGAGTCGGGCGGACGCGATCATCGAGCCGAGATACCATGAAAGCTGGACGAGAGAAACAGAATCGACGTGGCTGACCAACACGGACGTAGAAACCCCTCTACCAGTGGCACCCAGTAAGAACCTCCACCCTTCTTGTTGCCTGTTTCAGCTGAAAAATGAAAGATCAGTCATTGCAGGCCACATTGCATTCCAAATTCAACATCCTGTAGTCTGAAATATGATCCAACAGGCTCCAGCAAGAAGCTAGTGAACCATTCAGATCATATCAGCTGCCATCTCTTCATACCATCTTATTTGCAATGTTTTGATCCACTGGATCTTGTGTTTTCGGTCAATAATCAGCTGTCATCCTAAGGTAAAGCTCTGGAGAGCACCCTGAGGGAGAAGAGGATGGTGAACACCGGCACCCAGTGTGGGAAGCAGGCCCTCACCACCACCAGCTCCAACCACCAGAAGAGACCCAGACGCTCCTTGAGTGATGTAGGTGTCACTGGTAGCAGGTACTGGCATGTCCAACTCCTAAATATACAAACACCAACAGCCTGTCTGTGCTCACGTGGTGCAGCATCACATACTGTACCTGTCCTCTTACATCACTCCCCATTTGCAGCGATTAAAGTCACAATACTCTGCAGAATTAGGATCAATTTCATGAGGAATTTGAACGCAGGACTTTTAATAATATGTTATGAACAAAAATATGAATGCAGCATGTTAGCATTTTTAAAATTCTTTCTTAACCCTCCTGTTGTCTTCATTTACGGGCACCAAAAAAAATATTGTTTCGTTGTCTGAAAAAAATCCAAAAAATCTGCAAAAAAAAATTCCCCAAATTTCTGACAATTTGCAAAACCTTCAGGAAGAAAATTCCAATAATTCCTTAAAAATTTCCCTGAAAAGTTTTATTTAAAAAATTCCCCAAATTTGGCAAGAAAATTCTTGTAAATATTTTCAAAAAATTAGTAAAAATCTTCCAAAAAAAATCCTAAAAATATCTAAAGTGATTACATATATATCAGTAAAACTTCTAATATTTTCTTTAAGAACATTCACATAAAATCAACCAAAATCCAGCGAAATTCGCTGGATTTTGGTTGATTTTTTTGTGAATGTTCTTAAGAAACATTTTTAACATTTCTTTTTTCCCCACCAAAAAATGTTCAAAGATTTCCCAAAAATGTTGAAAATGTGGACATCAAAAGTTTCACTGTGAAATTTCCCCCCCCCCCCACATTTTCAAACTTTAAAATGGGTCAATTTTGACCCGCAGGACGACATAAGGGTTAATAACATAGGGAAATTTGTAGTCACAACACATGACATCAAGACATCATAAGTCAGTAAAGAGTCACAAATCAGCGCTGTATAGACTTAATGAGGTTGTCGATGCTGCTTGTGGAAAGTTGTCCCACTGTTCCTGAGGGGCTTGGTGCAGTTGGCAGACATTGTTAGTGACAGGATAAAATTGTCAGACATTTTCATCCTATGAATCATGAAGCATATTGTCTGTAGCACCGTCGTAGCTATGATTTCTTAGATGAGAAATAGTGTAGTTGTGGCCCTAACTGACATGACAGCTTCCATCATGCCCGCTCTTTCTGTTGTCATCTGTGGCATCGTGTCATTTGGATAAAGCTGCATTTTAAGGTGCATTTAATAGTCAAACAGTGTCTGTGTTCTGTTCATAATGTCTGAACATCCTCCTTTATTGATTCAGCGGTTGAGAATTTCTCACCAGTTGGCTAAAGTCAACCCTTTTCTAACCACAACGATAGAAATTAGATTAATTATTTCTCTAAATTAAAAAAAAAGACCCCTTGCATGCTCCGTGTACATCTTTGTTCTGCATATTTGCACAGAATTAAATCATTTTTTATTCATCTGTTTTTATTGGAAGCCCGAAACAGGTTAGAAATCTCTGCCGTGAGGTCGTCCTCATACAATTATAACTGCAAACAGTACGAACACGGCAGACATGAAGTGGCACTGAATACTTCTCCCGATTTTAACATGTAGAACGACAGCTATGTCATAGCTCTCAGTAACTCTGCCTACATATAGATCATTTCTGGCCTATCCTTCTTCCTCAAACTCACATCTTTATTATGTAATTTAGAAATCATACAAACAACTACAAATGCATTCACAAATACATCCATATATTGTATTAAAACTATTTAATTGCAATTTGTCATTGGTACGGCTGCGTCACTGCTACATATAGCTGAGTTTTAGCCCAAATGTTATTGCATCATCACAACAACTGTAAATGTTCAGAGATGCACAATATGAAAACATTAAATAATTGGTTGATTTGTTTAAAGTGGGGTAAAGTTAGCTGCAAAGATTCTGGGCTAAATAGGCCAAGACAGAATCTGTCTGGTTAACTGCAGACCACTTTTAGACCAATTGGTTTCTTATTTAAGTCCTTTACAATAGGTTACATTGGACAAGGTTGGAATAAATATGTGCCACAGAGCTTCATGATCAGCTAATTATTGAGTAGTCCACTTAATAATTTGCAACCATTCTGATAATTGATCAAGAGATACAGTATTTATTTGTTAGTATTTGCTGCTTTTGTGTATAGTATATAATAGAAAACTGAAAATCTTGGACTGATAATACAAGAAATGTCAAGATGTCACTTTTATTTTCTTTTACTTTTATTTGGGCACTGGGGAATATAATAGGCATTTTCACTTGATTTAAAGATAAAATGTTAACATTATAGGTTTTGTCAGCAAATACTATTGGTGGATAGAGTCTACAATATACAGTATGTAGTCTAACTTTTAAAATCATTAGTAAATTTTGGCTGTACAACTGTAGCAGTAAGGACACACATTGAGAATAATATATTGTTTAACATTTTTTGGAATTGGGAGCACCATCTATGATTATGTCAACCAGTCTGTCAGCCAAATATTTGATTAGAAAGCAAACTACACAAACATTGGCAAAGAAGAAAAGTGTCTACAGTCAATGCAAGTGCATGTCAGCACTGATAATGAGCAGATAGAAAAGAGACATAAGGATAAAAATACATGTTCTGCACATGTTTTAGATTGAAAGTAGGATTTCTCATTGGGGACTGAGTTGCAATTATATTTACAAAACTCCTTTAACTATTTAAAAAGCCTCAAAATCCATCCATCCGACCAGTTGAATTACATTTTTCCTCATCTCAGAAACACCGACTGTTGTTTCTTATCCACCTGCCTCTTTTGGCACAGCTTCGGTGACTCGGGTCTCGCTTGGCCATCTTTGCCCACTCACTTTCTGTCTGGTGTGGTGATATTTAAATGACGTGACATTCAAAGTCTTACTTTTCTCTCTCGCAGCAAGCTACTCGTGACTCCAAAAGGGGGGCATCAAAGGAGGCCGCTGCGCTGTCTACTGATGGGCAGCCCGTCGATATCAATGCTGGTGGAGATCCTGAACCTGGAAACGCGGGTGACGAAAGATGAAGAAAAGCCACGAGCCCGTGAAGAGGAGGACGGCCGGAGCTGCGAGCAGTTCACCAAAAAACGTGACGGTGATTTGCAGAAGCGCGTGGGCGATGTTTGCGAGTGACTTGGCGAGATCCTGGCCGTCGATCGCGGTGATTTACAACATAAGCACCCGCATACATCTCCATCCAAAGACCTCTGGATGCTGCATCTTTGTCGTGCCATTGCATGTGTGAAGAAGAGAGTGGGTTCCAAACAATGTCCACACTCTCCACCATGCTTTTCCTCCCATGCTTATGGTGCCAGTCAGGGAATGTGTCACTGTGTTAAGCCAATTTTAAGAAAACAAAACAGAAAAAAAAGAGCGAAAAGAACAGATTGCCCCCATATGCACACGATAATCACAATCTGCACATCCAATGTGTCCTGTGTGGGGCCCTCCTAAAGATTTTTGCTTCAGTTCTTTGTGCAAGTATACTCCTTTTGTTGTGAATGATAGTATGAGAACCAATAACGATGCTGTTTAACCTCAGTCGATGCTGTAAGTGATGTTCATTTAAAAAGAACCTGAAGTGCTGTATTGGAAGCAGAGACTTGGATGTGTGAAGCTTGAAGGCTAAAGACTGTCTTTTCCAGCCTTTGCAAGATAAAGAAACAAACACACCCGCATGTGCCTACGATTCATCTTGATTTGAACTGTACTTGTGTTAACTTTGAGAGTTTGTTTTTCGAAACTTCGTTCAGTATTATGTGTTCTACAGTTCTCTTTTTATTTTCCGTTATGTTGTATAATGATACACTTTATATTATTTACCACAAAGTATTGTAACTTGTGATTTTTGTGGCTTACACTGATCTGCATGTATAATTCAGACTCATAATTATTTGGTTTTGGTAACAAAAGTCTCTGCCCAAATATGAACAAAAGCAAGCCATTTGAAATAAAGTATTTGCCTCTCCAGCACACATGGAAATACTCAGGAGGTAACTTGAGGATGGGGCATTAGGGAGATGATGTTTCTGATATTTCTGACCAGCAGATGGTGGTGTTGACCATCTGAGGTCTCACTAAATGAAGCTGAAACAACCACTGAAGGAAAAACATGGACCGAAAGTTGTTTGACGATAAATGATGGACAATCTACTGGTCATGTCTCATTTAACGTTGTATACTTGTGGTAGCTGTTGCTTGTTGAGAGTTTGGAATCTTTCACTGGGATGGTGAAATGTATACAGGCCCAACCACGTTTGTGATTGAAAACAAACTTGAAAATTTTAACACAAAGGATCTACCATATTTTTTTCTTCTTTGCATTAAAGTTGTTGCTGGCTTTCTAAGTTGTGAAACCCAGAAAAAAAAGTGATATGTGTTGTTATTTCTCAATAGCTATACACAAAGGCTGTACCGCATTTCAAACCTTGATTGACGGAGTTGAAGTGCCTCATTATACCTACAGCCTCTGTCAGTGTATATTTTTTGAATTTTTGAGATCATTTATGTGTGCCGTGGGTTAACCCTTCACCTACAGACAGCTCAGGTGTTTAAATTAAGTCTCCGCCTCCTGCAGCTGCGGTTGTTGGACTTTAACCGGGCGGGCGGAAGGACCACGCGGTCACCAGAGCCGCCGCTGAGCCGTTGGAGCCGCTCAGACCGAACAGCAGCTTCAGAGACAGACAGCAGACTATGTAGCTGAGCGCCTCCAAAACACACGCTGACGAGCATATTTCGCCTCTTTTTTTCTCAATGTCATGCGGTTACAATGATGTGAGGATGGCTAAACGACCGGGGACCGACGACGGGATGTTGACTTCGCCCACCATTCTCCAGGACTTCGCCGCCGACTTGAACGCCGGAGACGTGAGCATGGACTGCGGCGACGGAGCCGAGGAGGTCTCCCTGGAGGAGATTCTGACTCTGTATAGCCAGCCGATAAACGAGGAGCAGGCTTGGGCTGTGTGCTACCAGTGTTGTCGGACTTTAGCACAGAAACACAGGAGGAAAGGCTCCAGGAGCGCCGGTGTCCCCGCGGCCGGCTACCCGAAGAGGATTGAGGGACCCGGGGATGTGAGGATCGGGAGAGACGGCACCGTGATGCTGGACTTTGAAGACAGCACAGGTAACCACATTAGACAGGTGGACGGGCATTTTATTAGTCGTCTGGTGTGGAAAAACTGCGTAGCCGAACCGTAAACATCTCAACAATGAAGCTTTTTTCCCCCACCCTTCACATCACTCACAGGCCAAACGAACGGAGCATCCCTACAGAGGCCATATTGTTGTGGCTGCCTGCTTCCAGCCATGTGGCGAATTTGTTTACAGACGCCCGATGCGGTTATTAATAATACATCATAGATCACCGCATAGCTGCTGGGGATCACAAAGACCAAGGAAGCTGTTGTATCAATTATTCACACCGTCAAGGGTTCTGGTCTCTCAGCAGAATCCTGTATTTATATTAAAAACACGACTCATATTGTTGCTGCTGTGTTGGCTTGAAGAATGGCTGCTGTGCTTGGATTTAAATTGTGTCCCTGCAGCGGTCAGTTAGCGTCAGTAAACAATGAACCATGTGATGCATTTATGCCTTGGGGTCTAGGGCATATCAAGGCAACATAACTAGCATCCTGTAAAAAAAAACAAAAAACTGCAAAGGCCAAGGTTAGGTGACTCATAGGTGCTAACAGCCTCATTATCAGTGTTGTGACTTTTGGAGGGGAGGTTAGTGTGGAACAGGTGTTTGCTGTCAGCTGCATTCACCTTAGAGAGTGGAAATGTAGTCAAATAAACATAGTGTAGTCATGTTTGCACAAATTGGCTGCTGCAGACACTAAATCTGTTTGATTTCTGTAGAACTCATCATACAAAACTGCTCTGTGAAATCTACAAACATGAGCAGTGTGACATGATATAGGAGAACTTTCACATTTTAATAACATGCCCTCTGAAAGGAAGCCAGTCACCTAATTTGATGATACCTTTAGGGGTACTCCACAGCATCGTAACACTGCTGATCAATAGCAGATGATAAATCAGAGATACTATTATGCAAAACTAACATTTAAAAAGTAAAATCACAATTACAGTCATTTAAGTTACACAAGAAAAGTGCTGCCTTCTGTCTTTTTATGACTATCACATCCAATATGTGTAGACACACTGACTATATTACACCACCAACCTTGACTATTGACAGAGTTACTTCACAACAGTTTTAATTTATTAAAACAAATACTGCGAACCAAAAATACCCAAACTTTCAGTTTTTAATTGTGAATATCTGTTTTACAAATTTTCTGTAATAGTAAATTGAAATCCTATCGTTTGGGACTGTATTGTAAAGCACTGACAGATGCCACCATGTTTTTACATTATTTTTCTGACTCCATATGAGCTAAACTATTAATTGTTCATGAAAATAATGATCATTTGCAACCCTAATCTGTCTCACATTTGAACCCGTCTTGCCACATGGACAGAAATAGGTGGGTAATGGACTGTATCAAAGAGTTCCAATCCTAATGAGTTGGAACATGTTGCCTTTTAATATAGCTAAGAATTGATTTACACTTGGGATGGAAGCCAAAAACAGTCAGCTACTGAAAAAACTATTATTATTCTGTGCCTTTAAAGCCACCTGGGTGTAAAAGCAATACTGATCAGCGCTCTTTGCACTGAGAACTAAGACTTGAGACTATGTATTGTATTTTAATGCACATTTCTTTGCAACCACTTGTATGTAGACAGATGTACAGTACATAATGCCTGAGAGCCTTGTGGCCTTTTAACTGCATTCCATTAATACGTGAGAGATAAAGTTGGGTGTTGGAGGAGGAGGTGTGTCTATCAGCACGACCTCAGACACTTGCATTATGTCCTGCCTCTTTTAGGAACCTATTAGCCACCTTTCTTCATATTTTACCCTCCACTGTTTCTTTCTTTTCTTTTCTCAGTTTAACCCCTCAGTGCAGCTCTGCTTCATTTCTGCTTCTCTAGTCAACCATTAATGTTTGCTTTTTGTGGAGCTGACACTCACAGAATAAACAGATTCACACAGTGCTGCTGAGCATCTTTGCACTACCAAAAATAGACCTATGTGATGATTAGATGCACAGACTTTGGAAGTCTGAGTGCAGATGAGTTTGGAGATTATAGGGAGTTTCCTTTGCTGCTCCTCTGGCTAGTAGCTGGGGTATTTTTGGGACAGCTTGGCCCTGTCCTGATTCTTATTAGGCCTGATGATGAGAGAGACGTGAGGCCTGTTAAGCTTCCAGTGGCTCAGCAGCCGGTATAAGGGGTTACAACCCAGCAGAAAATCAATGCTTATGCAACTTGCATATGGCCCACTCATGAGTCAGTGACAAGGTGGCATAAATTGGCCAGTTACCAGACCACCAACACTGAGCTTTGCGGCTTCCTTTGGCGAACCCACCTTGTTTAAAGATGTGTGACTGCTGCTGTGGCCAACTACCAAGCAGTAAACAAGGAAATGACACATAGCAAACAGAATCACATTAATAAGCAACACAAAGTCTGAGTCAAATCTTATTTTTGGGTAAACTGATACGAGATGCACACGACTCGTGCTGCAGTCAGATGAATTTAGATCTAGCAGGGGGGAGAATATATTCACTTTCTCTACAGATTTAGATCTGTTCACCCTTATTTTTATTGTTTGATATCTAAAGTACAGCCATTTTTTAAGGATCTTTTTTTATATCTATTGATTAGATTGGAAGGTAAAACTTTCCATAATCAAGCAGAGAAAATGTCTTGCAGTCCGCCCATCTGTATCTCTCTCTGTGAAACCCTTTTAGCAACACAGCGGTTGATATTTCTTTGAATAGGATAGTCAGGGTGACACTAAACGCTGCTCCAAATATGTCAACTGAGCTTTGCTTGCCCTAGGAAAGATGAGGAGGCCTTGCCAAGCCACCTCTCCTTGCCTGGGACAAACAGAGGACCCAGTGTTTCCCTGATGAGTGTTCATGGCCCAATGTTTTTCTCCCATCTGTTCGCTGTAACTTTCTGTAGAGTGACGTGAGTTGTGCGATGCTATGAAATGAGCATTTTCCATAAATGTGCTCTTAAGTAATCTAGTTTTCTTTGTAAATTACATAATTTCATCTTCTGTTGATAACCTTTAAATGCAGTTATCACACATATTCAGAAATAATGCACATCTGGCTGAAGTGTCTCATATATGTGCAATTACCTAATTTTGCTCTCTGGACTGATGTTAAAGTCTCCTGCTATATCACTCTATATGTACTGTAGTCTTTGACCTCACTCTGTATCCTGTGTTCAAATCAGTGTGTCCAGGAACTGCTGTTAAATGTTGAAGTTAGATC
Organism: Amphiprion ocellaris; assembly: GCF_022539595.1. Taxonomy (NCBI): domain Eukaryota; kingdom Metazoa; phylum Chordata; class Actinopteri; family Pomacentridae; genus Amphiprion; species Amphiprion ocellaris. The sequence continues at coordinate 9,010,998 of NC_072780.1, forward strand.
TGCAGTGATTCACCTGTTAATCAGTTAACTGGACTGACAGAAAATGAGTTGTTTTATTAATCAGCTTATAGTTAAATCTCTCCAATTTGAGAATTTGATTAGTTTGAAGTTGTCAGGTGGAGCCATAGTACACCCAATGATTAGTCAAAAATAGTCTTCAAACTGAGCACTACTGGAAGTAATTGTTAGTGGCAGCACAGGCCGAAATAAACTCACAATGAATGAAGTAATATTTGATTGATCAGTGTGGGAAAGAGATTACTTCTGTGTACTTTTGCGCTCATTTGTAAAAGTCTTGAAGTACACCTGCATTAAGAAAGTCATTGCCAGAGCAGATAAGGTTGTCAGAGCTCAAATTAGTTTAATCTTTTTTTCCAATAAGAGAAAGAGAAAGTGTAGTTTCTTTCTTCTGTTCAGGTGCTGTGATTTTAGAGTATTGTTTTGAAAAGATTACCATAAAAATTAATGTTCAACCTCAGATGCAATGTTTTAGGGAAAGGTCACAGCCAAGGGTGAGGTATTGCTTTCTTTTTTTACGACTTTCCATTTGGAGAGGTTTCCATGGAAACAACAAGAGGGCAATGGTTAGATGTCTTTCCTCAGAGTGTGAATGAACAATTATATTGCTATAAGCAACCCCCAGTGGGACATTTTGACACTTCAATTTGCCTCAGGCGATGTGCAGTGACTGCAGAGAAAACATAATAATTTATTAACCTGCTGGTTTTCCAGCCGTCTGCAGCGCTGTTAAGTGATCGTGCTTTTCAGCTGTTCCTGTGTGGCAACATTTAGTCCCTGTTCTTGTTTTTAACACATTAATTTTAATATTTTATGTTCTGTAACACTGAGTTAAGTGTGCGATTTCTCTGTCTGTTCTTGCATAGCCATAGAGTACATTCGCATAAATAATTCAGAGGGTGTGTTGTCTCACTGATTGTTACAAGGAACTTGTTGCACAATCAATCTTCATTGTCTATGAGCGTGAATAACTCTTCTTTCTGTTCTGTCATTACAGATAAATACCAATCAGCCCCTACGTCATTAGAGGTGAGTTCAAATCACATTCTCCTTAGTCATTCCAAGTTCAGTTGTCAGATGAGTTTTCCTTTCCAGTGAGCGCCAGTGAAGCGGTTGGTAGGTTTTCTATTAGCCACAGTTCAGCAGGTTTATTACCCTCCAGACAGAGAGTTTTACTTTCAATGCATCTTTTCACTTGGCAACTGTTAATTTGTGCTACCTATCATCATCTTAACACAAAGTTATTATAGAACCTGTTTTCATAGCTTGCCCACCACTGACGCTGTGAGCTTTGTGAGCATCTACACCACAGATATGCTGGTGTGGCCCCTGTGTCACAATGTTGTTGACTTTGACCCTGCGGAAAACATTTCCTCTTTATCAAACCATTGCAAAGAGGCATTAAACACTAACTGATGATCAGTGTTGGTGAAGAGTGGTATTTTCCCTGGTCTTTAGTGCCTGTTCTGTCTTTAAGAACTGGTAGAAATGTGTTTGGTCTGTCACATCTGCCCTGTCAACATGTAAATATGGTACTTCCCAGCAGGCTCAGATTGCATCTGCTTTCCTGGATTTTTCCTTCTATGTGTGTGGAACTTGCATACATAAAATAAACCTACATGATTACAGCAATCTCAGAAAAGTTGTATCCATAAAAATAATTTTTGCTCATGCAAATAGAACAAAGCACACGGCATCATTTCAAGTGTTGATGCCAGAGATTGACAGTGGGAGTGGGAGTGAGCACAGTACAAATGGCACTCTTTACTTGTTATGCAGTTGTTGCGTGTGCTGCACTCTAATACAGAGGAGCACTTTAAAGAGAGCGTCTTTGTTCTTCTTTCCCTTTGTTCATGAATGCATTACTTTTATTTTTAACTGTAATACCCTCACTAATCATCACCAAACCCACGTGATAAGAACATATGGCCAGTGGCTGTTTGGTCAGGCAAGATATGCTATATAATGTTGGGAGAAGTCTGTGTACATAAACTAATTACACATCAAGGCGTCTATCCACTCCAAGCAGTCAGATTGTCCTTCATGTCCTTTGAGTTTGTCTTGTAGTTCATGTGATCCCAGGCATGCACAGTATGTTTGTGTTTTTGCACGGCTAAGTTGAAGATAGAATTCCTTTACCTCAGCTGACAGCCAACATGATGAAATCTCATGGCTGAACTGTGGCTACTCAGTCTGATGGTGCTCACCACTGAATCACTGAAAACAAACTGCTAAGCATGGGTGTTTTTCATCCTCATACAGTAACTTTACCATTGTTTTGCTTGGTTTGGTTTAAACTCTGTAACAGTATCTTCTAGCTTTGCTTATACTGTTAGTACAGATAAGCTCTGAACAGGGTGTGTTTGCATTCTTAGTTGTCTTTTGCAACTAACATCTTGCACAGTGGTAATTTGAGTGCATCAGATAGCAGGACAGTACCACAGAGTCAACCATGTGAGCGATGGCTTAATCAGATGTGATTGCCTGTCGCTTGTGTGGGCTCTATGTTAGAGCCAGCTACTTGTTTTTCCAAATCTTGTTTTGCTATGTGTGCTAGAAAAACAATGGCAATTCTGATCTATCTAGCTGTAAGTTGCTGTAGAATTATATATCCGAACTACTGGATGGCTTTTTGATGATCCTCTGGCTTTTTTTTTAGCACCACAATGATGTAGTACAAATAAAAAATCTATATTTTATTCTAATTAAAGGAAGGGACAAAGCACTAACAGCCTAAAATTAGAATAAGAGTGAGAGTTACTGATAGGAGCATTATCAAATATTATTGTTAGCAATGTCCAAAGCAGTATATTGTTGGTCAACATTATCAGCTAATTTTGGTGTGTCATAGACATATTGGTATTGACATATATGTTGTCCAGTATGCATTGTCATGAAAATGTTTTATTTATTTTTTCACAGAACATAAAACCGAAAGATGTGCTTGGTGTAATTTAGACATGTTGTCATCACATAGTTTGTCCAGTAGGGCGGCTCCAGCTTCATTGTTTACTATATGCTTGACACTGCAGCACATGTAGCAGAGTACGTATCACAGCTGAGGTTACAGTGGTGTGGAGCTAGGTGGTGTCTTCACAGTAATTTGCAAAGTAGTTTGTGAAATACTTAGCTGGAAAAGTAATAATAATGACCCCATCATTTCCCCATTTTACTGTATAAATATCAGAATTTGCATCGGCCCCAGTGTCAGTCAGGCTTTTATTATTAAATTGTGATAAAATGTGATTTACAAAAGGGAACAGTCAGATGTAAATGGCTGTCGTTGTCCATATTATGCAGACATATGTTCATATTTTTCTGGATTTTATACAGGAATAATTTTTTTCAGCAATACAAATTCCAACATGTACTGGATCTACTGATTTCCATTTTATGTCACACACTTTCTTGACCGTACATTTTTGTTTTCCATGACCAATATTGGATGGATCACAATGCATTTGGTGCCACCATCAGAACTGAATTTTTACTGGTAGCTCATGAACAAGTATTAGTTTATTGACCTTTCCATTAATCTCAGGTGAACATTCTTTAGAAAATGTTAGCATGCAAAGCCACAACTGGTTAACATTATAGCTGCTAAATGTAAGCATTTTAGCGTTGATCATGTTGGCACGCTCAAATTAGTATCTAGGTCAAATCACCGAGGTACGGCCTCACAGAGATGCTTAGCATAGCTGCAGACAGTCTTATTTCAGTTGCCTTGTTTGATTTGTAGTTTTGAGGTTAATGTAATTCAATGTTCTAAAAGGCTGTTCACATTAGGTGGAACTATAGATTCACCCTCGTGCTTTACCTCGATCCAAGTGCATTCAGATCATTTGGGAACGTTTATTTGGTACACACTACCCCACATAACTTTGTAATTGATAATGCACAGTGATGCTCTCACATTTTTGGCCACAATCCCTCATGTTTGACCTTATTTGTTTGTCTCGATCCCTTGTGAAAGTGAGTCAGCCATCTAACAAGCCACTCAGCCACTACCACTCTCTCATACCTCTGACTCTAGTCTTCAGAGCTAATCACTGGCTTTTGTGGACTTGACCCACTCTCCCTCATGTACAGAACTTGTGATAGTAATTATCAGTAATGTCGAACAAGATATCAGTTTTGACTGACATTAGAACTAGTTGTGGGTTAGACTTTGTCTTGCGGACGCACTGTTGTCATCTTCGTTTGTAGTAAATAATTCTAGCAGGAAAAAATTGTCTGAGATGTAAAGTGTGCACCTTCTGTTGTAGCCGACAGAAGACGATTAACCTAGTTTGTTCTCAGCTGAAGATTAAGGTGAGATTAGTTGTAGTATCCTATTACTTCTCTAGTTTGCCAGATCTGCTCAATTCAGTTTGGCGCCAAGACGACTAGTTTTCCAGCATCATACTTGAAGTAAAGCCTTGACTTTGGAAATAGATCCTACTAGACCGAATTTCTGCGTTAGTTGCTTGAAGGTTTGTTAACTGAAAGACCTGCTTTTCTTGCTTAAAGTAAAATTCCATATTCAAATGGGACCCTCTTTCAAACCCATGTTTATATATATATATATATTCAGCATGGATTGGGCAGGGACTGCATATCTCTGCATGTTAACAGTGTACAGTAGTGGCTGCAGCTGGTTGAACAGGGGCTCCATGTGTCTGCTAATGAGGCTTCTGTGTTTAGTGTGTGTGCACAGGGGGATGCATGTTTCCCTCGTCAGCCTCCTACCAGCCACCAGAGCCTATGAGCTCCGTCTCTACAAAGACTGTCTGTCACGCTTGTCAGCTCTGACGTCAGACTGCACATTTTGAGAAGGAGCAACAGGATATTTTCATGGCTTTATGTTTTTTGGGTCAGTTGGCTGCGTGCTTGTTTGTAGGCAAGAGTCCCCTGGAGTGACTGATTGACACTCAGTTTGATCCCTGTATGCCTGACATGTACCAGTGACCTCATTATTTTACATCCTGCTTTTATCCAGATGGATCAATTGATTTTTGTGAGTCTGACAGCTCATATTCCAGTCCCCAAGGTTATATTTCTGCCTATGCTGGGATATTCACAGCAAACACAAAGCCACAGGAATGCAATTTATTGAACAGTTAGACCTATTTAAGACAGGATATTCTATTAATATCTAGGAAGACATTTAATTCTCCTTTTTCCCATCCAGTCAGGCCTCAGTGATGAATTGAGTTTCTTCCTTGGTCTGTCAAGTCGATATAGTTATCAGATGTTCAGCCACAGATGTTTTGCTGCAAGAAAGTCCTGCGTGGCTTTTGAAATAAGACAAGCTAAGACGGTTTGCGTGCAGAGTCAATTTTTCCTTCCCTTTCATAGAAACTGATTTGTGTGGTGTTTAGAGACACTTTAAAAATCCAACAACATTTAGGTCATACTCAGTAGAAGGAACTGACTAATGCTGTAGTGAAATAAACTAGATTCTGTGGGTTTGTCCTTTAGGGAGGACGTTTTTAGTTCATACAATGACTGTAGGGATCAGAAGGCTTTTTAAGCTTGAAAAACTGAGTCTTCATATCATGCGTTTTGAGTTTTTTCTTACTAAAGATTTTTTCTGTCTTACCTGCTTCTGCAGTATTGACTTTTATGCCAGTTTTCCCGCTGATGGGTAAAAATGATGACGTGATGTCAGAGGTGATGGTTTGATGCAGACGGACATGTTGTTGACCCTCAGCAATTTCCACTTAATTTCACAGTTGAATGCAAACTCAACAGTTTCTGACCAGGAGGTTTGAAAGCACAGCACCATATCCTGTCCCTCTGTGATAGTGATGCTGCAGAGCATCCACTCCTGCAGTGGAAGACCTCTAGATTTAGCTCCGGTTATGTAACCGTCTATGTTTTGATGGCTTTGCTCTACTACTGCACCAAATGCTAAAGGCTGCTTGTCTGACTGCTTTGTGAACTCCAGTTGGCAACAGTGGTGCCTTGGGCTGCAAGTGCAAAGGCAATGTTAGCTCTGATCCAGAAATTATGTCCGGCCAGTTGCCTTAGCCTGCAAGGACAGCATTTTGCAGTATAAGTATTTTTACTCTTGTAATTTATTTGAATTATTTGTTAAGAGACACTTGAGTATCATAGCAATATAGCAGTGTAACCATGTCTAGAAGTAGAGAGAAGGCAAAATGTATTTTTTGCAGTATGATAGAATTATGATGTTATATGTCATAAAAAGAAAAAAAATAAAGTTAAATTATTTTGATCATTATTTTACAAAAATGTAAAAAATGTTGAATTAACGCACACAATATTTTTTTGCCCACATATGTTACAGATACTGGAAAAACATAGTGACTCTACGCACCATAACTATTTTACTTCACATTTTTCATTTGTTTCTGAACTTGTGCCCTCTCTCCCCTGTGTAAGTTCAGCCAAAAAGTCCCACAATTTTGTCAGCTGACTGTTAGCTGTAGCTGAGTCACTAGTGGCTTCTTGGTTCCACTTTTAAATTTTTTGTTTTTGCAGAATCTGTTTATTTTTGGAGATTTTTTGAGTAAGATGTTTAGAATAAAGTGATTTTGATGCAATTCAGTGATTATGAGCTTAGATTTGAAATGACACCATATACCAAAGATACCACGTCTGTCACAGCAGTCAAACTTATGAGTAGTTGTGTAATTTTGTAGACATAAGGTACAGGACTCAGCAGCCCATAAGTCTGACTTTCCTCTCTCGTGCTCGTGTGAGTCTTTAGGCTGTTCTATAACACAAACAACTCATTCTTTGCCCATCTGCGTTCTAGTTGACTCACTGATGCTTCCCCTGTCATGGTCACTCCTCTTGTATTGCTCGTCAGTCTTTACAATTGAGAAAATGTATGTTTTTTAACCTTGTTTTTTAGGATTCTTTTTTCCACAGAGTTTAGCTTTTAGTTCTTTATCAAGGACTCTGTGAGAGAAAATTACAGTAGTTGCATTGCACAGAAAGATGTATATATCACTGTTTTTACTTTATGTAATCAACCTTCACCTAATCACGGGTAATATTATTGTAATGTAATCACTTTTCCAAGGGTATTTGCATTGCTTTCTCAATGAAGTACATTTGTTCCACCTATTGTGAACTAGCTCTAGTTTACATGAAACTGAGAGTGTAGCTCTAAGGGCTACATCCGTTCTTTCAGGAGACAAAGGTCATTCATGAGTAAAAAATTCTCTTCGTATTTGTCATTTATTCACAAGACGATGTCTCTGACGTGGGAAAGAACGATTCTCTAATATGAAAAACTCATTGTTGAAAAACAAGCACGAAGCACTTGTTTCCCGAGGCGATGATGTCATGCAAAAAGCTCAGTTTTTTAATTTGTTTGTGACCCGTGAGAAAAGTTGAGGGAAACTGCACTACTTTCTGAATGGACTGGTGATCCACATTCAAACTGTACTCTCTGTTTCCGAACCCTGTGTGCTTTTTTTAGTTAACTGGTAAGCCTTTCTTAGCACTGATGCCGATATCCTTCTCTGTGATACTATTTTTTTCCATGACACCCACAATGACTCATCCTGCTACATTTCCTAAGAACTATTTTTTAATGTAGGCGATGCCCTGTGTTACCTGTGGCTGACTGGTGGGGAAAATATGTGTGTTTTCCACCCCTGCAGCCACCTCCCCTGGATGAAGCCTGGTTTCAATTAGTGGTTTGCTACCAAACGTTTCAGCTCGTGCCTTAAATCCCCGCAGTGGATTTCCTGGCTGTCTTTTCGTGGCGTTTATCCGCATACTTGTTCCCCCTCCTTCCTCATGCCGCTCCTCTGCTTTGCCTCCCTTCCTCATTCCTCTGAGTCACAAGTTTTTAAATGAGATTTGGATGTGTAATTGAAAAACTGAGCTGTATTCCCCTCCTTTCTCTTTTGCCCTTCAGGCAGCTGAAGATGTCTTCCCCATTCCTTCTGTCATTAACTCCCAGGGGGACTTCCTGTATGTCATTCTTCAGTAGAAGGAAGTTAATTGAAGCTGTTACAACACTACCATGTTGGTGGCAATACCTAGCCTCCACTTGTATATTTTTAGCCATTTACGTCTGGATTTGTACAGTATATTTGGCAGAATAAGTCCAGGCTGTTGTCAGTTATGCTTTGCAGTGCTTCAGCCAGCAGATTGTTTTACTGAGTGCTTTAATTATTGATATATTAAACCCTGGGCTTTTCTGTTCTAGACCCACCAGGGAGTTAATTATTACTTCATATTTCAATGTTGGATGGGAAAGTGAATTTATACAATAACTGTTGACTAAATCTACTCATGACTAGTCAACATAGTAAATGTTCCTCAAGTGGAAATCTAGTCTAATGTGTCTGCTTAGATTGCACATGAATGCAAGAGGATTTGTGCACATCTGTACGGTTTTACTACAGCATAAACATCTGCATCACTGCGGCCAATGAATGGGACCCCCTGTGCCGACTGTCACTCCCCCGTCCTCCACTCTCTCGGCCCACTACAGCGCGTGTTGTCCTACAGATGGATTATAAGGTTACATAATAAGACACTAAGGAATAGGATATTTCTTTTAGCCCCGGAACAGGATTATGAGCCGCACACAGTGATGTTTGATAAATGATAACAGTATAACACCATCAAGCTGATCTTTGCCCTGGAAGAGCAGGATAAATAGGTTAGTGTTGGGAAATTCCAAGAGACTGCTGATACTTTCATGGTACTGTTATTTTGGGTAGTTTTAAATATTTTTATTTTTAGACAGAGGTACAATAGTGAGCGAAATAAAATTGACCATTACAGTAGTTGTATAGAAATAAGAAGCTTGAAAAATTGAGTAATTTGCTTCTTTTACAAGGCAAAGTGAATGATTAGATATAAATGTTTTATATTTTATTATTTCTTTCTATTTTTTCAAAACTCTAAAGATCTGAACATGTGAGCAGACATGATTATTGTTATTGTTTCTCACTGTTTTAGTACAGAAAACGCTAGACACAGTCAATGACCAGTGTAAGTCAGTTAATGCATAGTCTTGTACAGCCAGATCTGTCTGGACAGTGCTGTCAGCCCTGGAGAATGGTCTAACTGCACCTCTTATCATTCTTGTGTAGGTAGAAAAATGGTGTTGCCTGTGTGTATTCGTTTAAACCAATCTCTATCGTCTTGTGCAGCGTTGATGCACCTGCAAATTAGTTTTGGGGGAGAATTATTTTCACGCAACATTTGCATGCTGGAAGACAAGCACTGTCAATAAAATGGCTTATTCACTGAAGGAACCAAGCAGGTTGATCTTTTGGTTGGCCGGCATTTTCTTTTCAGTGTGTAGGTTGTTAGCTCAGAGGTTGCTGTTGTTGCCTCTTCTCGTAAAGGGGATTTTGAAAACAGTAACAGATATCAGAAGAGGGAGGAGAATGCATGGCGGAAATGCCAGACTTATACTCACGGTCTACGTTCTTTGAGTTGGACTGCTCGGTGCAAGAGCAGGTCTGCGCCATAAAGCAGAGAAAAAACTTACTTGCAATGCTACAATCCATTGAATGCCATTTTTGCAGAAGTACGGCAGTTGAGCTTCGTACATTGGCTTTTGAATAGCTGACATTTTGGTCAGGATTGTCAGAAAGAGAGAGTCATTCCTCACTGACAGATCAAAAACAACATATAGAAAACATCCTAGTGAAGCCATTACAAATGTGAGGGCCTCGCTTCCTCTCTTTATGGCATGTGAATTATGTAATTTTTTTTCTCCCTTGGCTCAGCTGGTGAATTTAATGAACTCAAACATGCTCAGTAAACACCCTTCCCTTCTGTTTGGGACACTCCCAGGCTCCACAGACAGGTGCTGTGCTGTCCCAACACCTAAGCCAAGCATAACCAGCCGTGCCCATCAACATTAGTTTCACCCACATCAACTACATGTTTTGTTTGAGCACCTCCCTTTCTCAACAATGTAGCTTTGGAGTAGAACATGCAGTACAATAATGAGTCAGAGCTATTTTAGTAAATGGCTTAATTCTAATAAAAAAAACCCAAAACAAAAACATTACCATGAAAGAACACAAACATATTAAGACATAAAAAATGACTGTTCACTGTTGACAGCTTTTCAAATGGTTGGAGTGCTTAAAGAATTTAAAGTATTGATTGAAGCTCTAGAAGAGGTTAAAGTGTTGTTGTGCTGAGCTGAAATAAATTGGTGCCAGTTGCATAAACTAAAAAAGATTTTTTATTCACTTAATTACTAAATATATGTGCACTTGCAGAGTGCAGACTTGTGCCATTGCAAATTGTCCATTCTTTTATGCCATGTACATTTGCAAACAAAACCATTATACACTGCTAAAGGCGAAAACAATAGTTATTACAGAAAAGACTAATCAGTGATGGAATGAAATCGGCCCTATATTCTGCTGATAATCACTATATCTGGAGGAACACTGTGACCTCCTTTCAGATTTAGTTTGAGGACATGAAATGTCTTCTTGTCTTTTGAGGTGAACTGAGGTGTAGACTGGGTTGTTTGTCTGTTTAGGACATAGAATTCAAGGAAATTGGGTCATTCCATGAGAGTGTGCTGGTGTGCTCTTAATTATAGAGTAGTAAGGACAGAGAAAACAAAAAATTGAATGTACACTGTCAGCTGGAAAGAACATGATGTTACCCAGCTTAACAACGAGTAAGCTAATTTCATTAGACAAGAGAGGCATTTTTTCAATACCTGGGCTAAATTTGTGAAGTCCTACAGGTTTACTGAACTGTGGAGTTTAGAGACATTGAAGGTTGTGTGTTTGCATTTGTAAAACTAGCACTGAGCAGATATGACAGAGAGAATAATTGCTCTAATGACGTTCATATTTGTCTCTCTGTTTAATTCGAGGCATTGAATTTTGGTCTTAACATTTTGTGTGTGTGTGTGTATATATATGTATATATGTGTGTATGTATATGTTATCCATGTTGAGGCTCTCAGTACAGCTACAACAACTAAACTCAATCCAAATATAAAATCAGATGGAAGGAACTATTTTAGCCAAAGAGCAAAACATGTAAACTTGTTTTAATATCCTTCATACCATAATAACCTTCAACGTCTCCTTCAGGTTATTGACTCACTGGGCGTCATGATCTACAAAGCTCTGGATTATGGCCTCAAACAAAATGAAGAACGTGAACTCAGCCCGCCGCTGGAGCGCCTCATCGACATGATGACCAACACCGAGGAAACGGAGAGCGACCCTTGTCCTGACGAGGGCTACGAGGCCACAGAGGAAGAGGATGAATGCGATGAAGGAGAGGAGGAAGAGGAGCTCGTCTCTACTACATCCACCGGCACAGTCAGCAGCATCCAGAGCTATCGGGACATCATCATGGTAGGTTGGAACCCTCTGTACGCCAAGCTGTTTTACTAGTTCCTGTCACATTTTTATTCACTGTAATAAAAAGTCCTGCACCTCTATGGAAACAGCACATGGCTAGAAACAGAGGGAAATTAAAAAATTTCTTCTTTTCAGTTTGATGCAGCGAACATGCAGTAAATCATAAATAAGGAGAAAACAAAGTTGAATTTTTGGCTAATTCACTGGAAAAAAAACTGGAAAAACTAAAATTAACATGTATAACATTTTCATTCTGACTATAGCTGTTTCCAATACTAGAAAGAAATAGTTAGTCTGCATCCTTTAGATGTTTAACTACTTATGTTTTCATTTTGCTTCCATAGTTGTCTTCTATTTGCTCCGCGTAAATGCAGCCTGCTGTTAAAACCAGTTCAGTCCCTGATTTTTGTAATGTAGCTATTAATCACTGCTGATGGACGAATGGCTTCGCAGTTGGGCTGAAGAACACAGAATTTTTTTATTTTTTGCAGAATATGGTTAGAGTTATCTAAGAGAGTTTAAATAAAGTGATTATGATTAAAAAAACAATTTTTTGTGTAGATTTGCTCCCTTTTTGATTTAGATTGATTTGCTAGTTCACTAATTGAAGGGCACACCACAGATGAGTAGTTCAAGGACTGCCAGATTCTATGTTTTCACGGTTTCTTGCACTGATAAATGCTGTCATTTTGGTGATTATATTTTTTTTACAAGACAACACGACTTTGAAACCTGCTTTGGGGTTCAGAGGGTTTAAAGGTACAGCAGTTGGTGATTTTACACAACAGTGTTTGATGTCAAGGGATGAGTGACAAAAATTACCATGAACAAACTGGTACAGTCTGCACCACAATATAGGATGCGTATATAGACATGTAAACATAGTGCAATCTGAATTCTTTGCATGCACACTGATGTATTTTCTCTGAAAGTATCAGGTACTTGTGAAAATGAGAGCTTAGGTTGTCTTCCAGTTTCCATGGCTACATTAGCCTAAAAACAAACATACTCACACTCTCTAATGGTCTCATAATAACTTTAATACAGTTTTCCGTCATGCTTCTTCCTCAATCTGATCATGAGGTCTGTGACGGATTAAAATGATGCGGCAAATATTTATAAAGCAAAATTATTAAAGGCGTATGATGTGCAGATGCCTCTTTTGCTCTGAACAATTTCTTCAGTGTCCTGCACATATTAAATACATACATATTGTACATACATTATTCCTTTTTACCACATTATTGCATTATTAGTCATCTGGTTTGCCAACAGAGCAGTGCAGCCACACACAGGCATCATCACCACAGCACCAGATGAATTCCCCTGATGGAGGCTGTCACACTGTAAACTCCCCAAGTAGCTTCTGAATATGACACTGGTAAATATAGCTGTCTAAACACGCTGGTGTTTGGAGAATAGGCTCAGAAATTGTCACAGCTTCTTCCCTCCATGTAATAAACTCTTCATGGAACGCAAATGTTAGGTGTGTTTGTTGCCACTACGTGTCCAGCCTGGCCTCTAATTCCCCTAAACAATCATGCTCTTGAGGGTAAACTGCAATATGCTGGTATGACATGGCTGGATTAGATAACTGCACATTCCCGGCTGACCTCTTTCCTGCTTTACGCCATTCTGTTCTGTCAGACAGAGACAACTCAGACTGGTGAAGGTGCAGTGAGACGTGAGGCTGACAAAAGATGACAGGACTTGGTAGTTCCCACTGAGACAGGAATAGCAAGAAGTTGAAAGTGCTGAATGGGTTTTCTCAATGGTTTAGTGAAATGGAGTGGATACATGAGCTCTCCTCCTTTTACCAAAACTGTCAATCTGATGTTTTTAATTTAGCCACCCTTCTTCATATTAATCATGGCTCATCAAATATGCGTATGATCAATCCAAATCCCCAAACTGACATTGACTACAATTGTAATTTTTAAAAATTATGCAATTATCCTTTTTTTTTGTAAAAAAAAAATTGGTTCCAGGTTTGCTACACATAATTACTTTGGTATAAACAATGGAAACTGCAGACGCAACGGTATTTTAGGCATGCAAGTGCATAGTTTCATTAGCCTGGTGTCATTTTTCCTGTAAATTTCCCCTCAGTCAGTGAGGATGAAGAGACTCTGTTTGCCAAGTCAAATTCTTGTGACTTGCCACACCTTTAGTAGAACACAAAAATATGTCATTCGTCTGGTTTCCTTCATTGTTTCTCTCGAAATAGTTTGACAGCAACACATACATTACTCTGTCAAATAGCTCTCTGTTATCACTACAGTTGAATACCGCACAGGTCAGTTCTTTAAGTGGTGCTGGGCTTGTCAGGTGTTGTTTCTCCAACTGGACAATCAGGTTCACATCGCTGATAGTTCTGCTTCACATGGTTTCTTTTATTTAGTCACGCAGTGAGCATGGGCAGTGTCCATCTGTCAGACCATTGCTCTGATCCAGATTGAAGTACTCGATAAATATCACATTTGTAATAACGTAACTTTCCCTCTAGTGCAATGAATAGCTCAACAAATTAATTTGATCATCAGTTTGACTTATGGTGAAATTTCTCCGAACCTATGAACATTCTCATCAGCACGAGCTACTTTATGTTTAGTGCTAATTAGTGAAGCTAAAATCCTGAGCATGGTATTGGTATGGTATTGTAATGTCATGGTGTTATTAATGTTGTATTAAGCATGTTGGCATGTTGATGTTGACGCTGTAAATTCTTAAGCCCTTTTCAGACATGGGATGGGTAACATTGCTGCTACGTCAGTCTGTTCAAGTGATGGCATTCCACCATTCAGACATAGTTCACATGTCCATTAATGTTCTTCACAGTGATATTTGTCATATACGTGAGACTGGACAGTTCATCAAGTGATGTATATTACATAATAATTCACTCATAAACTTAAGACGTAATCTAAATTAATAACAGCTTCTAAAAATGTTCAAATAACTAATAGCATAGTTTTTGTTTAATTTCCTAATCGCTGAAAATTCTGTCCATGTGTGATGATAATCTAATTACTACTTCACAAACGGTAAAATAAGACGTCCTGCCAAGTGTGATGAAACTCGGAACACAACTTGAGTCGTGCTTTGGAGACGCTGCTGCTGACTGAAGCTGCAGGTATTTAATCAACTCATAGGAAAGACTCCTACAAACAGCTGAAAGTGACAGTTGAGCTTCAATGCTTGTATACATATGATAAAAAAATACCCAGATTACATTACTTCTTATGAGTCTTAATAATCTGACCTGTTAATCTCTGCCATCATCACTGTAAAGTTCTATTTTAATTGACTTTTCAATTTGTAGTAGATTTGAAATTGCTGCACAAAGAGAATAACAAAGGTGTTTAGTGACTTCAGCATGAACATTTTATTTTGCACTTTCTGTGATGTTTTTATATCAATATTGGTGCTGAAATGCCAAAAAAGTCATCCATGTGCCTATCGGTTCTTGTGATGGACTTGTGCTGTGTTGCAAGTAACACAGAAATGTAACTAAGTCTGACCTAGTACGATTGTTGTTGCAGCTGTTAGAGAAAAGTGACCAGCGTGTTCAAATAGACATGATGCTGAGTTGCTGAGCTCAGTTGTTGTCACATTAACAGAAAAGGCTGCATTTCTGAAATGGGCCATAGTCTTACAAGCACAGTTACTAGTTTAAGGGGTGACAGAAAATTTAAATTCAGTGATTTCAATAGAGATGGAAACTAGATCCTGCAGCAGCTTTGTTGTTACGTTTAGCATGGCCACCAAATTAGATACATTTCCATATATTAACTAAATAATAGACATAACAACAATGTGGTGGTTGTATAGATCTGGTGTTTTGGCATGTTGAAGATGTGTGTATGAAACATCCACACTTTAGAATTTTTAGGTTCTTTGCAGGAACATCTATATTTGAAACATATCCTTCTGTCCTGACTACAACTTTCTGTTCTATCAGAACTAGTTTTGTGTGTGAAAATTGTCTAACTTCAAAGTATGCATGCCTTTGAAAAGTGATAAAGAATTACTCAGGAAACAGACCAATTGTGCTTTAACTAGATAAGAGATCTATGTATGCAGCAGCTATGCAAGCTACTAATACATGTGCAAAATGTTGGCCATGTTTTATTAATGAGTATTTCATTGGTGTGATAGTATAACCCATTCCTTGCTTTTTCACCTCCACAGATATGTTCTTCCCACCTGCCCAGCCCATCAGATGCCCTCAACCACTACCAGGCTGTATGTCGGGCTCTCTATGCTGAGAGCAGGGAACTACGCACCTTTCTGGAAAAGATCAAGAGTGCCAAGGAGGTATGAAATTTTGACACCTGACGTCTAAGAGTTATTAATAAATCCAGTTTGGACAAGTCTGACAAATGTGATGTAATGACACTTTTAATATTTTTTCCTCATCTCTGCACTGCCAAAGTCTGGTAATTTTGTTAATAAGTCATACGTGGGCTGTTTGACTTGTTTGCACATCACAGACCTGTCAAAATCTGAATATAAAAGTAAAGCGAAAGTGTGAGGGGAAAAGTGTGCTTCGAGGCGCAGAGCAGATGAGAGCTTGTGAGAAAGTGCCAGACGTCTTCTCCCTCTGCTTTGGTATATGGGTTTACTGTGTGGAACTGAATTGGCTGAATTAAGATCTGTAAGGCCAGCAGACTTTCTTTTGCTTGGGAGAGAAAATACCAAAGAGATGCCCAGAAGCAGCACAGTAACAACAAAACAGTCTACAAAGAGACAATAGTGCAGAATGATTGAAACTGTCAGTGTCCCTTTCTGACCCATTTGTCACAGCAGTTGAGAGCGCAACTACTTGGCATAACTTAATTTTGCATGAACATGATCTGGCATCCTGTTTCTTGTGTCTGTATACAAACTAACTGTAAGATTTCTGTTTGTATCTGGCACATTGGTAACTAAGAAAGATTAATGAGAAATTCCACCATGTTGTTGTGCTTCTTAGTGACAGAATGTTTTCAACTACTGTTTAAGACAACTGGCAACCAACATGAGCTTGGAATTGCTCTTTTTAATTAAAATAATTCATAAACAATCTGAATAGCAAAACTCAACAGGTTTTAACAGCGTGGTATCTTTAAAATTGTCAAAATATAAAACTATTCATCAGTGCCAGGAACTGTTAAAACAGTAAGAATGGATTGGATTCTCAACTTTCTGACAACCCTTGAACTATGTTGGGACAACTTCACCAAACCTCAACCTAAAGTAGTATCCAAATCTCTTGATTCTATTTCTTATTTAAAGGTTTGCCAAAAATAAAACATTTGACAATTTTTAAAAAACAAAAAATAAATGTACTCCCTGCATAAGCTATTAGCTATTAATTTAACTGCGACTAGCACTCATGTGACAATAATCTGGGTTTACACAGAGCATAGGAGACAAATATGGAAACAGTTAAGTTGAAAAAAGTAGGAAAGCATCTATAGCATGTAGTTGCCATTTTTCCCCTGTGCTACAAAGACCCATGGGCTCTTTGAAAAGTGTTGTACATGTTAATTCTATTTTTTATTTTTTGTAAAATGAATAATCAAAGAAATTCCACTTCTGTTGAAAGGGATTTATGGGATTATAAATTGTGTAAAAGATATTTAGAAGTCCTCTCTACTTCTAACCATGGTTGTGCTGTTCCCATAGAGGGGCACGACCTTATATTGTAGTGACTAATAACCCCACAGTGGTTAAAAACGTGAGCAAAAAACACCCAGACATTGCTCGGGATTCAGGGGATTAAAGAAATATACACTGGATTATGTCATGAGCACCTTAAGCCAAACAAAATATGACAGAGTGGAGTGTAGTTAAGTTTTGGAGTGTACTTTGTTGTTCTTAGACTCCATTGTTAATGCTACAGTTATCATTTTTGAACACCTTCTTTGCTTAAAATTTGCACCTGATGACGATGATAATACTAGGTATCCATTGTAAAGAACATTTATGAAGAATGTCTGAGAAAAATGCAACACTCGCCTAAGCCTTAAGCAATTAAAATACATTAATTGAAACTCTTGTACTCTTACTAGCTCTCTGTTGTTTGCTGTGATTTAACTGAGGTTTAAGGAAGATGTCGCAGCGCTTAGTCTATGACTTGTTAGACAGCATAGCTTTACTGTACAGTATGTTCACACAAACTGTGGCTTCTGCAGTAAGCATGATTCATGCAAACAATCTTATGTAATAGACAGCTATAGAATCAAGTTTAACCTTATTACAGAAATTTAAGGAGCTTATAGGAAGGGATTGGACCACTCAGCTACATGGAACTCCCTGTAGCACTCAATGTTACTGGGTAATTACTAATAAGTAATCACACATGGTACCATACATCACACATGCTTACTGATTAGCGGGTTAGTGAGCATTTCTCTCACTGTTTCAGTGTTTTTCTGTTTTCTGTCAGTATGTAAAGGCTCGTGCTGTTGGATTCCCCTCTGTTCTGCAATCTAAAAACGACCAAACTGGACTTAGAAAACTACAAACTGAAATTGGGGTGACTCTTGGGTCCCAAAGGCAGAAGCTAAATAATGAGAAGAATATGATTAAAAAAGGATGCTTTGGAAGAAGGAATAAGTTTTAGCAGTAAACATGGGTGTGGATGAATAGATGTGTAGATTAGAAATGCTGAAAGAGAAGCAGACGCCAGCAGACAACCCTTAAGGCTTCAGTTTTTCTTTGATCTGAAACTCTGGCGTGAGTGATATAGATAAGGCTTCGTTCAACTTCTGATGAACCTGAACTGAACTTGAGAAAAGAGCAAATCAGATAACAAGATAGCGTGCAGACATGTTTAAAATATGCCCAGCAGAACGCAAAAAATTTCTGGGATTTCCAAATCGAAGTACCTTAGATTGTAAAGATAAAGGATGCACATACTAAATCCGTCAACTTGAAAGGCTGTTTTTTTAACCAAGTATGACAATTAAACTAATCAACCAGAATGTTGAGTAATTTCCTTTTGCTGAAAAGATCCAGCAGACACACATTAATCGCAGTCATTAGTTGACTATTGACCTATTTTTTTCCCCCCCTGGCTTACTGTCAACACAAAACGAGATGGATATCGACATGCTCATGCGAAACAGCATCTATTGATTAATTAACCAGCCTGCTATGACAATATGGGCATTTTGCCCGTGCCCTCAATTTGATTTTAGCCAGTCTTGTGAGTGCAGTGATGCACGAGTTGAATGTCATGATGTTGCAAATTTTCTGTCTCAATTCTTTCCTTCTCCATTTCATGTTTTTCTTTTCTTCCTTTGTTGGCCAGAACCTTCGGAAGATGGAGGGCGAGACTCAGGAGGAACCCGTGAAAGACCTGAACGAGCTGCAAAATGCAGATTGGGTAAGAAGAGCATCTGCCTTTTACATGGAGAACCACTAGGTTTAACTTTGTGCTGCATCTGGTCGGAACATAGCTGCTATAATTATTAAATCGCTTTTATTCCAACTAGGCACGGTTCTGGGTGCAAGTCATGCGAGATCTACGACATGGTGTCAAGTTGAAGAAGGTTCAGGAACGTCAGTACAACCCATTACCGATTGAATACCAGCTCACGCCATATGAAATGCTGATGGATGACATCCGCTCCAAACGTTACAAGCTGCGAAAAGTCATGGTGAGGCTCAATATAAACATTTATCTGTTTTCACTCTTTTGGAGTAAACTAAAAAGCACCACTACTTCTTTCTGTATGTTAACATTCACAGTACTTCATTGTCTCTGAAACTGAGATGTCAAGTTGCTGTTATTGATCTTCTGTCTCGTCCCAGGTGAATGGAGACATCCCTCCAAGGTTAAAGAAGAGCGCACATGAGATCATTCTTGAATTCATCAGGTCACGACCCCCTCTCAACCCTGTGAGTAATGCAAAACATAGTGCCAGTAATCTGCATGATGCTTTTCTCATTGTTGCCTCCCACTTTCACTGAAGTAAGCTTCCAGTTGTAGTCAGATTACAGTACTGATATCTCATGTGTTCCCACCAGAGTCAAATTTCAGTTTGGCAACATTTAGAGGATGATACGATAATTACTATCCATATTTAGCACAGCTGTGAAAACACTTAGTCAGAGACATCAATATTTGATTTCCACTTGTTATATCAGTACATTGGCATACACAGTCCTGTGGATGCCGGATGATGAGGTGTGAATGATGAAGGATAAACTGGCACATGCATGTCCGTCACCTCAATGGTATTGTTACCCAAGTGATGAACTTTGACTTAGATGACTTAATGTAGCTGTAAGTCATACAGCTTTTCATAGGAGAGGTGTGAGGTAAAATCTCAGGCCTGTCTCCATGGCAATGGAGTGCTCACTCTTGTCGTTGTCATGACAGGTCTCGGCTCGTAAACTGAAACCTCACCCTCCACGTCCCCGGAGCCTCCACGAGCGACTGCTGGAGGACATCAAAGCTGAAAGGAAGCTCAGGCCAGTTTCACCCGACATGATCCGCAGAAGCCGCCTGGGTGAGACACCAACACACACTAATACACACAGAAGTGGTGATATTTACAGCCTGACGCAAAAGCCTCTGAATCACAAGCTTTTTTTTTTCTCCCCCATTTTTGCTCCAGTCACATTTTTACTCACTATGGGCTCATTTTTCACTGGAATATAACAATAGTTGAATTTCTTCTGACATTTATTTTGACAAAAATTGAGAAAGTCAACATGTACAGTTTACCAAGTGGCCCTAGGTGTTACCAATACTGGAAAAAATGGTGACTCTACATACTATAGCTATTACATTTTAAATTTGTCAACAGACTTGTCTCCTCTCTGCTCTGTCTAAACACAGCCTGCAGTTCAGCCAAAAAATGTGGGAAGTTTTGCTACATGACTGGTGGCTGCAGCTGAGTCATGAATTGCATCTTGTTTGCACTGAGAAGAGCAGATTTTTTTTTAAATTTTTTTTTTATTTTACAGAATCTGGTTACTATTTTTTGGGAATCTTTAAAAGAGACATGTAACATAAAGTAACTTTGGTGAAATATCCCAATAGTAAGATTTGATTCTGATCATTTTCCTGAAGGAAATTAGTGTTTCAAAGACCGTTGATTTAAAAATAATACATAAAAAATTTCAGTTTCCAATTGTTAAACGTGATGTAATTTTGTTTTGATGATTTACATTTTTTTTTAATGATAACCTTTCAAACCTGCCAGCAGGTTTTGAGGTTCAGAGGGTTTAAACAAACTCCTGTGACACACTGTCCTAGACATAGCTCACACACAATTTACTGGTCTTTTCTTCTGACTATCAGCAACAGCGCGGCTCTCGGCTTACTGCATTCCTGCTCTAACTCATCCACTAACAACAAAAACCATTAACCATGAATTAATCATTCTTAACCGCATCCATCATGATGACTCTAACAGCCCTCTTCATGCATTCATCTGTTCACTTAGTCAGACATGTCGTAGTGTTTAAACAAGGATCACTCTTACTCCAGCTGGGAGCCTTCAGGTGTTTGTTAGACTGATGCTGCTAAAGTAGCTGTTGCTGTAGTTAATGATAAATGTCCTGTTCTTTTCTTTGAACTTAATTTACATTAATTTTATAAAACTGCAATGCGACAAGCTACGTTTGAAGCAAGCAGTCAGTGCATAGGAGGTAGATAATCTGTTCGGTATGTATTCAAACCGCTAAAAACTTTAATCAGGTCAACAACAGCAAACATTTTGTCGGTCTATACCGTACAGCATTCTATGCAGTTCACACAAGACTTCTTTTGTTAGCGGCTTTAGGAGGCTAACATGGAGCAGCTGTTGCATAATCATACATAGGAGATTGTACAGTTCACTGAAAGTATTTCTGAAAATCTGAGATTATAGAGCCTGGATAGATGGGTCTGTTTTAATGAATGATATGTTTTATAACCATCAGGGTTTTTCCTGGCTCAGAATGGGCTTTTAGGAGGTGACTACACATGACAGTAAGCATGATTAGGGGGCAGTAAAGGCAATCTGTCTGTGCTGCCTTTTTTCACTGAAATCTATACATTTCACTGTTATTTCTGATGATTTGGTAAATTAAAATACCTGTTATGCTTGATTAAATGAAACCACATTCAAGAAAGTTAATTGCAACAATTTATTTCTTTTAAATTGTCCATCAGGAACAACCCTGATCACGGATGATTTACTGACTTTATCATCCATTTGAACTTTTTTCTTTTTCTCAGATTTGCTTACATTTTGTTTTGTTTTTTTCCATATCTATCAGTCATGCGACCTCTTAGCATGTCTTACAGTTTTGATTCGTCAGGTAAAGTTTACGTCACCTATTGCCTTCCTATTGTTGTACCTTGTGCTTCATTCCAGGCTATTTTTAGGATTAGCTCCTGCTCCTCCCTGATTTAAACACACCTTTTTTTTTTTGTTGCTTATTTCATGTTTGTGTTTACAAGTGCATCAATGACAGACTACTGTCGCTTACTGGCTGTTATGATAAAGGCACTTTTTCCACCTGAGGAACGGATGGGTCACCACAGTGCAACTTCATCTCAGAATGTGTGAAATTTTAATGTTGGTCGTCACTTAATTTTACATGATTGGGGCAATTTTAGAGGCAGTGAGGTAAATTAAACATCCAAAATCATAAGAGCATATATTTAGGGAAATTACGAATGGTGATCGCCCCACATATAAAGGCTACAAAGTTAAATTTAAATGTGTGGTTGAGCTGATAGGGGATAGTCACTGAACCAGAGCCAGTAATGTGAGATTACGAGTCATCACTCTGCCTCTGGAGCCAATCTGACCTGCTGGTCACCCTAATCCGCTTCCACTCTGGGATGTGAAGAATTACATAACACTGGGTCAGCAGCGTACCTCAGATAAACAGTCAACTGGCAGATGAAGGTTTGAATGTAGCATTGCAGTTCCCAGGATGACCATGATCCAGATGGATGTACGACAGTAACCTTTTGCACTGTGGCTGCACTCATTGTCTTTCTCTGCTTTCCTGCCACTTCCCCTCATGCTCCTCTCCCTCTCTGCTTTCTAGCGACTGATTTATGTCTGACTGTAGACCACTGTCACATAGCATCCTGTAATTCACACCTGGTCTGACAGATGTTTGTTGCTGCCAAGTCCTCCCTGTGGTACTAGTCTGATTTTAGAAATGAAAATATTGACATGTGTGCTCTCACTGATGTTTATACTCCCTCAATTCATCTGCAGGTGCAGGGAAAAGCATCAGCACCCCTCAGGACTTGTTCCGTAGTTCAGGTAAAGTATCAGTCTTCCTCAATACTGCCTCTTGGTGTCCTATAGTCTGAACCATAGTTTACAGCAGGCTTGATAGTTAGCTTTCCTCTAAACACCAAGCTCTTCCTAGGCGTATTTTGCTCTGGTAATAGTCACTGTGGTCTCATTTTTCACTGCAATATAAAATCTTGCACCTCTATGGAAACGGCACAACCATGACCAGAGGCAGAGAGAACATAAAGATGTATCCAGTATCAAATAACAATTGAATTCCTTTGATTATTCATTTTACAAAAAATTTAAAGAAACTGTATACAACCAGTACAGCATTTTTCCAAGTGCCCACAGGTGTTACCAACACTAGAAAACAAATGGTGGCTCTACATACTATACATTTTTTTGTAGCTGCATTTTTCCATTGTCTCCTATTTCCTGCCTGCAGTTTAGCCAGAAACAAATTTTTGACATGTGACTTTTGGTTGTAGCTGACTCGCTAATGACTTCTTGGTTGCTGTGAGGTTTGCACAGACAAAAAATTAATCTGCTTGCCTGCAAACTTTTCATTTTTGGTAAATATTTAAATGAGACATGTATCATTATGTGATCCTGATGAAATATACAGATTTTTTATTTTTGTTTTGCTTAGATTTGGTTGTTTCTCTGAACCACATCGAAAGTCACAAATGATTAGTTTGAGGACAGTCAGAAAATTGAACATCCAACAGTTATTTCAGTTTTTTACAGTTTGGTGCTCTAATAAATTGTGCAATTTGAAGAAAAAAAAGAATTAACATGCCTTTTAAACCTGCTACCGGGTTTTAGTGTTCAGAGAGTAAAGATAAAGAGACGGTTCAGGATAATTTGTGGCCAGCTCATAATACAACACTGTTCATAATCAAACCTCAGTGCAGTATGTCAGAAACTTCATCTTCACCGTTTAAATAACTGGTCTTTGCCCTACAGACACTCCGGATGGACAGAGGAAGTTGGCTGGCAGCACCCAGTCTCTGGCCAGCGGCACCACAGGACCCAATCAGAGTGGAGTGCAGCCCCTTATACAGAGGAAAAGGCTGCTCAGAGCGCCTACGCTAGCTGAACTGGACAGCTCTGAATCTGATGTAAGATGTCAGACTCCATTTTCCATGTATGATCATGATACCCTTAATGTGACAGCTTCTCGAACTGACAGTGCCATTAAATCTGATGTATCTATTCTCAAAGCCTGGTCATTGCCCATATTACAGTTAGTCATAATCCAGGGTAGTATTAAATGACAGTGACTAGCTTACATCTTTTGTGTGTTTGCGTGATCTCTAAGGACATGAATCATTTACTTCATAATTCAGAATGTTCTAGACATTAAAATAAGGGTGTGTAAACTGGATTATTTCTATAAGCTTTTTAAAAGTATTACTGAAATTATCTTAACCAAAATGTAGATATATCTCTGGGGAAAATGGATTTCATTCATGTAATATTCAAATTAAGTCAGAGTTTCTTAATATGTGTGACTTGTCTGGTTGGCAGGAGGAGCCCACACGCAGCAGCTCCAGTATGTCCACGTCGTTGGTGGAGGACGCATCTCCTGAGTCTGCAGTGACATTTGATGGGAAGAAAGGTATAACTTTATCTTAGCATACATAGTTTAGTATTGTAGTGTGTTGCATATTACGGTGCTCCCTTTGAGCCCTTCTAAGGTGTTAACACAAACCAGAAAGTATCCTGTTCTTTAGTGTTCCTCCTCTGGAAGTCTTCAGTGCATTTCTCTTTCTGTTTCTCACCTCTGCAGCTCCTCCGAAGTTCTTGCCTGTCTCCGCCACCCCACAGCCGGACAAGCGTCAGTCTCCACAGAGGCGACATTCCATCGAGAAGGAGGCCCCCACCAGCGTCCGTCCTTTTGCACCACCATCCAGACAGGCCTCCAAGTCTCTGGTACGTCAATGTCAGAATTTCTTTCTTCTGACTTGCTTAGAACGTCTGAATGACTGAATAAACGAGGCCCCTGAGGTTGATGAAAAGATCGTAACATTCCAGCTGGGTTTGAAAATATTGAATTGCAGATTTTACTGCAACAGATGCTTAAATTGGATGATAAAACTGTCATGGTAAATTATCGTCTTCATTGATATTACTGAGATTATCGGCTTAAATGTCACTTTTATGTGGGTCTCTAATCAGTCAAAGCCTTCATGGAATATAAATGATAGAAATATGCCAAAAGAGTAGAAAGTGGTTATTCAAAAGCATTTATGACTATAAATGTTTTATGAACTTGCATAATTCCAATAGAAATAAGTGTTTTGTATAATTTGAATAAATAGAGCCTATTACTGTGGCTACATCTACCAGTAGCACCGGATATCCTCCATCCTGTGACTGCTGTGAGGTCACTGGTTGTCTGAGTACCTCCGTGATGGTCCTATGATTCTAGTGAGGTTGATGGATGTAATTGAAACCACAGGACAGCTGCTGTATGAAGCGGATTTAAATGGAATTGGTTTACTCTCACCACTCGCTTTTTTAATAGCAGACCTCAGTTTCAATCAGAGGATGATATAATATCAGTAGAAATACATGTAAACGCCTGGAATAGACAACTTTCATGGGGCTTCATATTTTACATTTTGCCCTCCATGATCATTGTTGCCATCTTGAAAATGATCCAGTAGACAGTGCAAACAGGTAACGATGTGGAGTTTATTTTGTTGATGATTCAGTTTTAAAAAAAAAAAAAAAAAAATCAGTTTTTGTTCCTTTATTTTCTCTTTCTATTTTGACATGAACACAAACAGGTTTTGCTTTTCACTTCGATATTAGGAGTTGAGCTTCTTTAGTGATGTAAAAGACTGAGACCTTTGCTCCAGTTCACCTCCCTTTCTGCTGCACCTATTATATCTCACTAACATGTTTACTCTGGCTAGCCGTCTTCTCCCAAAGACTTACTTGCAGTTGTTTCCTATTTTACATAATGCTGCAGCTGATGGCGGATCCCAGTGCCAAGGTAACCTGGTCAATGTCCTGTTAATCCATCACCATCCTTTTCATACACAGTTTTGTGTCTATAGCATTTTAAAAAATATATAATAGTGAAATAGTAAAGGATACAGTATCGAAGGTTTGTGGAAAGTTTACATGATCATTTGACGGCAGTTTGTGGTTCTTGGTGTCTAATAAAGCAGAAAGAATGTGACTGTGATAACTTCTGTCATCTCTGTGAACTCCTTTTAAGATATCATATGACTTTTCAATCATGGGACTCTTCTATAAAGCTTTGCTTGTTGTCAAATTAAATGTCATTTGGCATATGAAAGAAAATGACAATCAGTGGTATGAGTTCATGCAAGGAGGACAGTCAGTGTAACACTGTATGAACTTTGTGCTGAGTTTTTCATCTTTTTTGAATGTTTTAATTAGATTTGTTGCTATAATCTCTTTAGCAATGTTGGATATAACTAACTGCATAACTAACAGACAGAAAATATCCACTAATGAATTTATGGAGTCTCATCTTGAAGTTACCTAAGCACATTTGCTATGGTTAGCTTCTTGGAATATGAAGTCCTATATGTGTTTGAATGTCCTGTTCCTTCTGTCTGCTGGTCAGGTGGAAGCTGGCAGCAGTGCTCAGGGCGCGGTATGTCACTGTTTCTGCATATCATCACAACTACTGTGTGCAGGGAAACCATCCAGAATGCTGTAGAATGCGATAGACTTGTAGTCTGGTGTGAATTTGTCATGACTGTGAATGTGAGATCTGTGGTGTGCTGAAAATGACTCAGGGAACGTTGAAAAATATACAAAGGAGGGGAAAAAAAACATCTGTAAACATTAGCAGCAGCAACTTGGTAAAAGATCAGGAAACGATCTCCCTGAGAAATTTTCACTTCTGTAGAATTGAGTGTTTTGGGAGCCCCAAGCTGTGTCACTAATGTCCATGCGTGACCTCAGCTTGGAGCATGATGGGGATCCACTTAGTTACTGGTTGCCTGAAAATAACATAAGTTTGATTAGAAAACAGTTATGGTATGATTATTGATCAAAGAATAATGCTGATGGAAAACCAGAAGTTGTGGACCACCATCATGGCTGCTATATCACCTGGAAGTTGTGTGTTTGTTTTCAGTGGAAACACCTCTTTTTCAAAAGGCTGGTGCTTCCACCCTCACCATCTCACTCTACATTTGGTCTTTTGGTGAAGCGCTGTGCAATGGGTGCTTGTATTCTGCATTTCTCTACATTCACCTGGTGTCAGTCCCATTGGCAGCAGATACCATCACTTATTGCTGTTACACATTCCTGGGTTATGTGTGGACTGATCTATAAGTAAATAAGCACAGTTTGTTGATATAATGTTTGTGTTTTCCTCCAGGAGGCGTTCTGTTACCCAGTGGAGTGTCTGGCTCTGACAGTGGAGGAAGTGATGCACATCAGACAGGTCCTCGTCAAGGCCGAGCTCGAGAAGTTTCAGCAATACAAAGACATCTACAACGCTCTCAAGAAAGGAAAGGTAGAAACCACGAGGAGATTGTGCCTTGGAACTGATAATTTGTTTACATGCATCGTATACCATGTACTTTTGTCATCCTGTTTTCTCTCCTCTCTAGCTTTGCTTTTCATGTCGGACCAAAAGGTTCTCCCTCTTCACCTGGTCCTACACCTGCCAGTTCTGCAAAAGGTAAATTGAGTCCTTGCTGCTAGAACTAGTCGGCTTAATACTGTGTCATCACAACTTATGTAGTGCTGCTGCATATGTGAGAAAACTGTATGACGTTTCAAGAGGGGGATGTGTGAAATCTGTCCCACAGTTCTGATGCCAAAGTTAAATTTGATTATTTATTTTGCAAAAATATTTTTCCAAGTGCCCAGAAGTGTTACCAGTACTGTAAAAAAAAGTCTGTCTACATGCTACAGATATTTTACAAATTGCATTTTTAATTTGTTTTCATACTTGGCCTTTCTGCTGTGTCAGCACAGCTTGCAGTTAAGACCAATTAAGTCCAAAAGTCCCTGAATTTTTGTCATTAACCTGTTGTTTGCAGCCGAGTTACTAATGGCTTCGTGGTTGCACCAAGAAGTGCATAATTTTTTATTTTTAATAGAATATGATTATTGGAAATGGTTTATTTTTGACAAATGTTTA
This sequence comes from Amphiprion ocellaris, assembly GCF_022539595.1. Taxonomy (NCBI): domain Eukaryota; kingdom Metazoa; phylum Chordata; class Actinopteri; family Pomacentridae; genus Amphiprion; species Amphiprion ocellaris. The sequence goes on from NC_072780.1 coordinate 9,038,735, forward strand.
AAAATGTACAATATATCAGCTTAGATTTGTTATAGTTTTTCAATGGAACAGCACATATGGATAAGTAATTATAGGACCATCAGAATGTTGAAAATGATTCTTTCTGTTTTTACATTTTATAAATAGTGTAATTTTGGCATTTTTAATATACACTACCAGTCAAAAGTTTGGACACACCTTCTCATTCAATGTTTTTTATTTATTTGTATTATTTACTACATTGTAGATTAATACTGAAGACTAACACTTTTTTGTTTACAGCATAATTCTATATGTGTTCTTTTATAGTTTTGATGTCTTTAGTATTACTCTACAATGCACAAAATAATAATAAAAAAAAAAAAAAAACATTGAATGAGAAGGTGTGTCCAGTCTATTGACTGGTAGTGTAGACAACATGCATTTCAAACCTGCAGACAGGTTTTGATGAAGAATGTATGTTTTTGTTTTAAACCGTCTTAAATTTTACAGGAGTGGAATGCTATCAGTGCAGTCCTCCATTAAGTAGAGCATCTGTTCAATAATGTCTAACTTACCAGTTATTTTTTTTATCTTCTCCAGACCTGTGTGTTCCCAGTGTTCTAAAAAGGTAGGAGGCTGTGATTTCTATTTACCATGCTCATGTACACCTCTAAATGAACACCATTGAAGAACTCCATGAGCAGTTTTCATTATTTTTCTTCATCCTTTTACCTCAGATGCGGCTGCCATCTAAGCCCTATTCCACGTTGCCCATCTACTCTCTGGGCCACGGTGGCATGGCTAAAGAAGCGGGCGGCGCAGCTTCTGCCCCTGCCGAGCCAGAAAAGCAGCCGTTTGAGCCCATGCACAGCCGACACAGCCTACGCAGAAGTGTTTATAAGTACGTGAAAGCAGAATGAGCAGGTTTAGCGCCAGTGTCACGCTGTGTCAGGATGTCTATTCACCATTTCTTTGTTTTCAGGTTGTCCAAGCACAGCAGCGGTAGTAGCAGCAAAGATAAACAGTCACTGGATGAGCCGGAGCTACCCAAGGAGCTGACTGAGGACTGGGTGGCCATGGAGGTCTGTGTAGACTGCAAGAAGTTCATCACAGAGATCATCTCCTCCAGTAAACGCAGCCTGTGTGTGGCCACCAAGAGAGCACGTCTCAACCGCAAAACCCAATCGTTCTATATGTCATCGTCCAACTTGGTCAACTTCAGGCCCTCAGAGCGCACCATCAATGAGGTGTAGGACCATCCTGTGCGCTTTTGTGAACACCTCTACCCAGACCTTAGCCATTCAATAATAATTAAAAAAAAAAAAAAATCCCCCTGACGCAGACTGATGTACTGCATTGTGTATATGAATGGGGATTTAAAAGAAAGTAATCTGAAGCGACCTTGAAGCCAGTCCATCCCTCTAGTAAGCTAGTAAAGGTTCTTATACCTTATCCCCTCTCAGGAAAAGTTGCTATCGTTGGTCATAGCTGGTCAGGACTCTGTACCAGCTGCCAGATAACAAAGGACAGCCATGTTTCTGTAAGTGGCAGCGACAATTCAGGGCGTGTTTTGTAAAATGAGCTGCTGCTGATGACGCCATTATGAAGCAGGTAAGGGTGTAATGCTGCCATAAAAGTGGACTCGCATGATACAGGAAGCCAAGTGACAAAATGTAAATAGTTCCGAGGCCCAACCTTAATCTTAGCTATCCGTACGTTTTCTAGTTCCTGTTTACTTCTAGCACTCAGGAAGAACAACCGATTGTCTTTTGACAGAAATGCACTGTAGATCCTCGTGTCAGGTCTGCTGGGGTAGATCTCTGCTGGTCCCCTGCTCCTCTACTATTCTTCCAGCAACAATTATGCCAAATGTTACATCTTTCATTTTTATTTTAGCCACTTTAAATGCATATTTACTCTAATCTCATGTTGCTGCGATGAAATGTGGAGATGTGACAAAAGTCTGATTATTTTTCTGGGTCGATTTTAGTTTTTAGGATAAAAATGTAAATTCAATTCTGTGCCTGGTGCCAAAATGTAATTTTTTTCTGAATGCCTTTGTAGTCATGGACCTGCTGTACATATTTGTCATAAACTAAATGGGGGGCATTTTAGGTTAATTCAAGGTTTGGTCTCTTGCCCCTCCATTCTCCAAACAGGGCAATAGAAGCACAGACGTGGGGTTTTGAATGTGTACAGACTGTATATCATCACGGTTGCAAAATGAAAATTTAATATAAAATACTGAACTAAGTCAAAGTTTAATTTTACCATGTTTCAAGATTTCTTTATTTGAAAATGTTCATTTGTTATTAGTTACCGGTATATTTCTGTCATAAGATTTTATTTATGTTATATTTGTATAGTTTATAAACTTCTCAGTGTTAAGATTTTTAAAAAATTAATTAAAAATAGCACCTTTTATTTTAAAAATATATTGTTTATGTTGGCTTTTGTCTTAATAAGTATTAAAATGTTTATTTTTCAGTGCCATTTCCCAGGATTCCTCATGAATGAAAATGTGTGTGAGTGGTTGCTGGTTGTTTCCAAGAAATGAAGAATGATTAAAAACAAAGCACTCCAATGAGATGAATGTAGACATTTTAAGTGTAAAACTGTCATTGAATAGGCTTTATGAACATTTTATTCCTTTTAAAAAACTCTGTTATTCACAGTCACACGCAGACACACACGTGTTCACATAGTGTGTTTTGTGGCAGTTGTTACCAAATGAACACGAAGCCTAACCAGCCTGGTAAATACTGATGCCATGTTCCAAAAAATCCATCCAGCAAGTTTTATTTTAGACCTCTGTTAGGAATGTGTGCATGCTGTACTGTGATCTGTTTGTTTTTATGAAGGTAAATACAATAAAATCAACATGATTCTTACGTTTGCCACACTTTAACTGAATTTAGAGCTGTGTGTTAGATGTAGTTTGACAAATGTGCAAAGTGGTGTTAGACAGCAGAGGGCAACAGAGGCACAATAACAATGAAGCTTATCTGTTGGCTTCATATCAGCCTGAAGGCTTGGGGACATCAGGTGGCTGAAGATTTGTACTGCAGGCAGTTTGTAACACTCAGGATAGATGCATTTGGGTCAATATGTAACTGAGGCACTTTTGAAGTCCATGGGATATATCTTGCATACATTATTGTTACAAGTTAAAAAAAAAACTGTTTTTATGTTCATTATGGTCATGTCTTCACAAATTCCATGATTATTTATAAAGGAAACAATCAATAAAAAAATGACAGGATATCACTAAAATGTCAACTAAATAACCGTACGAATTTAATAATGACCACCTTCTAATTAGCTAAACAATAATGAGTTTATTCAAAAATTCTTTTGTATTCTTTTATTAAGTTGAGATAATCATGACAGATACTTTCTTTTTTGGCAATATAGCAAATTTTATATGGAAAATAACTAATTGTATCTGTGCCCGACAAAGTTACAAAAACATCTCTCAAGGAAGTGTGTTAATTCCAGATCACATGACCTGCTCCACATGATGTTATTTCCTCCTGAAGGACAGACTGGCCAGACTCCAAGGCTTTCTGAGTTATTTAATATAAAGTAGTCAACAGGTTTACTACAATATCTTTATAACCAACTTTCAATTTCAGTTTTGCTCAACTGTACATATAATATTTAGAAGAATCTTTCTGTAAAAATGCCATGTGGTGTTTGGTTCTAGGCGGCCATGTTGATTTTAGGCCTGAAAACAGCAAAAATGTCAACTGTGATACCTGTCAACTATGTTACAAAAAGTCCTGCAATTATATATTGACCCATTTAATTTTGCTGTCTGAGTAATGTAACTTGTTTGCACTACAAATGAGAAACAGTTAATGTGTGCTGAAATAAAGTTTACATGGGCATAGATATTTTATGCAATATCAACGTCATTCATTTGAAAATGTTTTTCTGTACTTCTGCAGGTTTCCTATTTTTTTCAGCATATTTAAGTAACTAATCATTGCTCTAATGTCAGTCTAAGCCATTATCTGCTGTTATGTCTTTGAGCTAGCTATTACTTGCGTAGAAAAACAAAAAACTAAACAGATGACAGGATCTCTTAGCGTTTGTGTTCCACCCATTGGTGTAAACCTTGATAATCCCCCTGTCCCTCACATTAACACAGGGGATAAAGTTGCAGAATGTCAAAAGTCCTTCTCAAATGACAGAGCAGGGAAACCCCTCAGTATTTAAAACTGCTTCAAACAGGTGCGCCTGCTCATCGCGGTGTTTCTTTCAAACCAGGAAATAAACTCTAATGTGTTTCTCTCTGCTGTTGTCATTACGGTCGTTAATCATGAACTACAGGGTGTGTAAAATTAGAATGAATGATTTTAGACACAGTTTCTATTACTCCTCTTCACCCTCAGGGTACAGGGAACTGGTCTTCCTGTGTTCAAATTTAATTTAACTTCTGGTGGCTTGTTAAAAAACATAATGTCTGTATGAGGTTTATATGGGTCGCAGCATGCATGCTACTCCTGCATGTTTATGTGGCTCTTCTAACCACAATCACTGTCTGTGTACACGCAAAATAGGCAATGAAATGCTATCCCTTGATGGGCTAGTAACAGACACTGAAAATAACCTGCCAGGCCACAGCCTCCCTGAAGGGTGACCCTCACACAAGGGTTTCTATGGAAAGGTAGCAAGCAAACACAGTCGGTAAACAATCTGAAGAGACGGTGTGTTTAGCAGCAGCTCAATAAAAAATAGAAATAAAAAAAGAGTCGAGAATCTGATGGCAAATTATTTAGAATGGTCTCTGCGTTCAGTTCAGACATTCTGCTGGTTGTTGTGCATCATTCTGCGCAGAACGTGTGTCTTCATAACATTTTGGTCGGGCATCAGTTTTTGAATGCGCTCACACATACGTAGACAGAGGGTTAGTGTGGAGCATTTGGCGCGAGCGGCTAACAAGGAGCCTTTTAGCCCAGTGACAGCCTGAGCTTGCTAATGTGCACTGTGATGAAATTCTCCCTTTTGGTTGCCGCTCCAGGACAACTTTTAGTGTTTCCACACTAATGGACAAAGGATTAAAGAGTGCAATCTGATCCCAGATGTCGTCAGCTTCACCGGGGGCCTCCTTACAAGTAGGCTGCATAAAGAGTGAGCCTCTCAATGGGGGCCGCTGGTAACTGGATATTAGGCCTACATGTGGAGCTACTTAATGCCAGACACTCTGTATGAAGAGAATGTGACCTGAAGGGTCAAGAGGCTGGCACATGTCAGTCACATTCCAACATACAGCAATTTATTCATTAAATCCCCATAAAAATTACATTAAAGTTAAATATAATGCAGGACTTCAGTTAATGTTCCTCTGGTATTTAATGATGTATGGAGCGTGAATGTGTCATCTGATAGCCAGAGCATGTGGACTTGTCCGTAATGACAATGTTTCCTTGCTATGAAAGGAATATGACTCAGCTATTTGGCAGACAAATAGAGAACCTGATGAATCTGCACCAAGGTCAACTAAAGACGAGCAAACAGAGCAAAAACTAAATTTCTAACATTCTCTTGCACATATTTATCTCTAGTATTCATGTGTCAAGAGATTCAAAGTAACAAAATAGGAATTTTCTTTGTTGTACTGTACATATACATAATTAGCAATGTTCCTTTAAGTCCCACAGAGAAATCAGTCTCCAAAATATAAACACGCTGTACAAGAAATGATGCATTTTAATGAAAAACAAAGCATCTGAAATGTGCAAGCAGCAGCACCAGATCATGCAGTCGATCAGTGATGCTGTCTTGAATAGATAGGGCTATAACAGGGTTGCCATGGCAGTCGTTACCAGGGCCAGGGACTGGAGCATCAATGCACGCTCTGCGAGCAATGAGAGGGTTGAAGGACAAAGATGGATGTAACACCAGTAGAAGCCTCCACATTTGTAGTGGTGACTGCTTTAAAGCTTTTTTGCAATACTCCTCCTTTTCTGCCTCTGATCATTTTCTCAGATGAATGAAAGATTGATGTCAGATAATGGTTTGTGACTAACCAACTGCAGGTTACATCTTTAGCCTGTTGTAAGGCTGCACAAACCCTCCACTACATCCCCTCGTGCTTGCACTTAGTCGGTCACTGCGTCACCTCGAGGCGCTTGTGTTCAAAGGCAGCATTGTCACACGTCCTCGCATAAACATACGGCTGCTGGCTGTGAAGATATTTTCTTTACCGAGCAATAGTTGCACGCATGATGAAACTGAACTGCCTTTGAACCTCTCACATTTTCGTTTTTTCGGAGCTTTGACTGATCTAGAACATCTTTTTATTCTACTGCCAGCGTGTTGCAAGTGAAACATCCATAAAATGACACGCAGAACATGCTTTGTTGGGTTTTGCAGGAATAATTCACAGTCAAGAATTGAGCCCCCAAACTGGAATAATGTTGGCCCAGATAATTTCATTTCAGTTCTTCTTTGCAAGATTTCATCGAACATGACAGAAGCTACAGCTACTTTAACTTTGCCGTAGGAGCTTGTTCATGTCACAATTGTTCACAGGAGGAATGTATTATTTATTATCTATAAAGTGCAAATTGCTAGCTATGTCATTTTCAGTTTTACAAGAGATCATAGGATTGTTACAGAAAAGTTTGCTGCAGCTGCCACTCAGAGTGATGATGCTGTGTGTAAATCAAAGCATTAACACTTTTAGTTAGCCTCCAGCGAGTGCAGCCATTTGCGGAAACAGCTTTTTGGATTACGAATGTGTGAGCAGCTGCTTGTTGTGTCAGTATGACTGCCTCTCGTCATCTCTGAGGTTCTCAGTTCAGTTCCACTCCAGGTGCCTCAGAAATGACACCTCTGCACGTCGGTTCAGCTCTTCTGTCATTCAGATGAAAGTCAGCCTGGCCTAACATGCCACTAAGTGGTGGCAGAGGCTGAGCTGCGTGAAGGAATGTAGCTAGTGTGAAATGGTTTCCCACTGGTGTAGTTAGAGGCCAATAAATCACGGCAAAGGGGAGGAGAAGAACCCGCAGTGACTGGATGGTCGGTCATGGTGGGTTGGGCCTGTTAGTGACACAGACCAGCGGCAGAGAGCCGTGGTCAAACAGCTTGTATGGGAGAGAACCTTTAGACGTCCAAACATCTGTTTTCGGGTCGTAACACTCAAAGCAGTCCGAGTCCTCGATGACATCGTGGCCATTGAGGATGCGTCCACCAGTAACATAGAGCTTGTTGTTGATCACTGTAGCGCTGTGATGCATTCTCCGCTCCTTCAGATTCTCGCACTTTACGAACTTGTTGGCTTTGGTGTCGTAGGCAATCATTCGTCTGGTGTATCCTGGAAATAAGATTTACATTAAGCCAACTTTGAAAGACAAATCATGTGACATATACCTATATTTTCTTACTAGAAAAACCAAAACCAGCCAACCAGCCAAGAACTGTTTATCCTTCTAAATGTAACTTATCAGTAGACTGTATATAAAGGATGGACGTCGCCCCTGGTTCTGAAACATGAAGCCAACTTGAAATCACCTTAAATTTGAACTCTTTCTATCAGCCAGCAGGGGGCGACTCCTCTGGTTGCAAAAATAAGTCTAATTGCTTTGAAGTCTATGAGTAACCAACACAACTTCTCACTTGATCTAATGCTTTCATTGCAAGTTTCAAGTCTGTTTAATTACAGTACAGTATTCACTGAGTGATTTATGGTCACATTTGGAGTAAAATAGACAATCAAGTAGGCTACACTTTAGGGCGGGGCTACTTTGTGAATGACAGTTTGCTACCATATTAGCATGCACAGTGTTCTTCAGTTCTCAAACAGATGTACCTCTTGCTTGGTGCATCCGTTACAAGAAACCAAGATGGCAACAGCTAAATACTAAACTAAAGTCAAGGCTTCAAAACAGTAGTCCACAAACCAATGGATGACATCTTTTATATACAATGTATTAGATTCTGTTGCTGGAAATAACCACTTGAACACCAACTGTGTATTAATCTGCAGCTAAAAATAGTTCAAGCAAACAAAAACAATTATTTTGTTTTAATTTGGTGTCCTCTGCCTTTGCCCTAAGTCAGCTGGGACAGTCTCCAGCACCCCACGACCCTAATGAGGATTAAGCGAAAGATTTCCAGATAACAATTTTTGCTAACCTCCTATGATGTAGATCTTGTCTTCTATGACAGCAGCAGGAGCGCAAACATTCTTCACCGTCCTTGTTTCTAGCCTGGACCACAAGTTTCGAGAGATGTGATACACCTATTTCCCAACACAAACATTAAGAGTCAGTCTGTTTAATGAAGCTTCAGCAATTATAATTCACCAAACGCCTGTATAACTTCTGATTTTCAACTTTTTATCTACACATACTGACATTCTTTTCAAGACGGCATGTAAATAATAAGTGAGTGTTGATCCAGTGATGCTAATATGAGACGCCTTCTCTACCTGAATCAGCCTGACTGGGTTCTGCATGGCGTCCTCCCCTCCGAAAACATAGATCCTCTGATCACTGGCTGCAACAGCTGGATGAAGTGTTGCTGTGGGCATTGGTGCCATGGTTTCCCACTGATTAAACATGCTGTTATACCTCTCGACTGACTGAGAGATTCTCTTGTCTACCCCAATGCCTCCTAACACAAAAATAAAGTGCAGGTAGGAGACGCTTTGATGGGCGTATCGTGGCTCCAACATGGGCTCAGCAGTCCTCCACTGGTTCGTTTTAAGGGAAAGCGTGTAAACTGTGGCGCTGACCGAGCTGTCGCCTGACGTCATGCAGAGGCTGAGCCCGCCAAGCACATAGAGGATACTGTGAATGCAAACATATGCAGCTTTGTAGAGGCGAAGAGGGAGCTTGGCCAACCACTGCCAGCGATGAGTCCTCTCGTCATATAGTAACGCCTCTCGTGAAGTCTGTTCATTATTTTTACGCCCACCAACTACCACCAGCGTCTCTCTGCAGGTGTAACGCCTGGGTGTGGTCCAAAGTGGCTTCAGTTCACGACTACACTTGGTGCTGACTGTGAGCATGAGGCGACGAACTGACTCGATTATCTCAGTGCAGAGGGTGGAAGACTGCACCAGCGGGTCATTGGCAATAAACTGGAAGAGGTAAGTTGGATGGATGTAGCGGAGACGGACTTTCTTGAAGAGATCGTGGATGGCGCCGCGTCGTGAGAACGGGTCATGGTGGATCCACGCCAGGAGGGTCTCAAACACCTGCTCCTCCTCTGCACAGAGTCGGTCGTCTTCCAGGTAACACATGAGCTCAGGAAGAGACAACTCACAGAAATCCTCTGTGGCGGCGACATCAGAGAAACACCTCACAGCCATCTCCTTCGCCCTCTCCCTCAAGCTCTCACAGTGAAGGATCTCAGAGAGGCGGATCATGCTCAGACAGTTCTCTGGACTCAGCTGGTCCTGGAGGAACATGGAGCAGGCTTCAAACAGACCTACATAGTGAAGCATGGATGCTGCCTGCATGAGCGGCAGCACATTCTCCATGGTGATAGTGACGCAGCCCGTGTACACGTAGTCCACGATGCCGATGAGGACATTTGAAGAGATTCCTCTCAGGTTGACGCGGGCCTGGCTGCTCTCCAGGAAGTTGCTGCAGAACATGGCGCGGAAGTATGGGCTGCTGGACACCAGGACGCTCCTGTGGCAGGGGATCTCCTGGTGCTCGGTGCAGAGCAGGACGTCTGTCAGGATGCGCTCCTGCCGGAGGGTGTTGAGCTGAGCAAGAAGGTGGGAGGGAAGTTCTGAATCTTTGAAATAGAAAACCTCGCGTGGTCTTACAGCCATTCTGGAGAAAGGAAGGGGAAAGGAGGAATCGTTTAATGATTGTTGTTTTTCAACGTCTGTGTAGATTCTCAGTCATGGACTTCTCCTTTTGGTTCTTGAAGATGTTTCACCTCTCAGTCAAGAGAGAGTTAAATGTCTGACCTGAACTGAACTGAAGAAGGTGAAACGTCCTCAAAAACCAAAATAAGAAGGCCAGTTTTCTTCTACTGAAGCTCCTAGGAATAGTTCTATTTTGCAACAGGAAGAAATGGATGACTAAACCAAGGATACTGATGACATCATTATGCTTCAAAACATACACAGATACACTACTTTGAATAAAATGTGTCTGGGAAAATATTTCCATAAAAAAGTTTCATTCCTTGGTTAGAAATTGTTATAAAAACACATTTGCTTCCTCTCTGTCAATCTCTTTAAACTCCTGCAGTGCAGCTGTCCTTAATGTGAATTACTGACTCACAGATTTCTATTTTAAACCCCTTCTAAATTATCTTGATGCGTCCATGTACCATTAGGCCTCATCTCTGTTATCAAGCTGCCCATCGCAGCTAACATTTACAGAGCTGTGGCAACAGACCATCTGTGTTTGTCTCTCCACTGCTGCAGAATCCTCTCTTTGGACCCTACTTTCCTTCATGATCTCTGCTGCATTTTCCTATTTGTGCTGTTTTTCTTCTGTTGTACTCCTTGCTTTATATGGCCTCAGTTTGTATTTCCCTAGTTGAAGTGTTTCTGATGATGCTGCTGTCTACAGAGAACGAATTTCACTGGGCCATTAGCAACATTAAGTCTTCTAATCATCCCCGTGTCAGCTACTGATTTACTCCCACTTACGGGGCCCAGCCTGCCTGATATATTTAGACGGCTAATCGTTATTGTATATTATTAAACGCCAATGGCTGTGAGTGACATTTCACAACTGGTAGTTTTACCTCACACCTTAAATAAGAACTGCTGGTGGAGAGTTGTCACTCAAAATTGTGTCAGAATTTGAAAGAGTCTAACTACTTTCTACTGATGTGTCTGTACATTCATTATGTAGGAAAATTCAAGTTTATAAATGTTTTAGTGTCAGATTATTTCTTTCATTTTTCACAATTTGTGTCCAACTCAAACTCAAACAAGCATTTCTGATGATAGAACAATGATGTGGTAGAAAACTCACTACCATCATTAGCGTCCGACTCCTTAAACCTAAAAAAGAGCACTGATAACCAGTAATAAACCAACACTAGGCTCCCTCTGACCAAATCAAATCAAAGAATAGTGCTGCTACACAACAGAAACCTTACATTAAAAGTTAAATCATAAGATTGGAGTCAAACTGAGGAGCTTGAGACAAACCTGCTGTCAGCAACTTCTGTGATAAGGTGAATCCTTACCTCATGCCCTCAGAGGATCAATAATATCCAAAGTATGTTGTCAGTCTGATCAGAAGGAAATGCTCAGTTGCAAATGAAAGAGAGTTAAAACATTATCCAGACAGAAAGTGGGTAGCGTAGTCAGGGAAGGAGCATGACACAGAGAAACGACAAGGCTTTCCAGTTAGGCGCTGTGGAGATTGCCATGAGGCCACTGTGTACATTCCTGCATCTAAGAATAGTATCCTGGGCCACTGTGACTCCAGCCAGGCCTCTCATGTGACACAGAGCTGTTTGGTACCCAGTTGCCGGCTTAACAGCTTTGCCAGGGTCCAGTTGAGGGAGTGTTTATGATGGCTTCGGGAGGGAGAATCATCACAGGGTCCTGACTCAGCCATCGCGCCCACCCAGGCTGGTGTTGAATCAAAGTGTCCCTGAGCTGCTAACCCTTGTCCATCTTCCTGTGCGGCTAAAGTCCTCCCCCTCCTCCATGTCCACCTCCTCCCTCGTGTGTGTAACCCAGGATGTAGGTAAATATAGAACAGTGCTGATGGGCCCTTTTGATCAGGGGAAACAGCTGTAAGAACCGGGCTCAGTTTTCTCCAAGGGGTTGTGCTTTGTTTTTACATGCCGGTCCATGAATGTGCACAACTGGAGATGACTGCTTTTACTACTGCTCACCTGTGGGACACTAAACTTGTGTATCAAATAGACAAGCAGCATCCAGTGTGCTAAGTCCTGCATATCTTGTGCATAGACTGTGGGCTCTACAGTGGCGTCAATCAATCAAGTGCCATGCCATTCAGCATAGGCGATCATTTCTCTCCATCTAATCTGATCTTTTGCTTTCTGAATTGTGACCGTTGTCCTTTCCATGTGTAGCATTTTCATTCTCTATCTGTCTTGTCCTCTCTTCCCATTAATTGTTCCAGTTATGATGATATATTCCAGGGTCTCCGTCCTTATTATGTGTCCAAAAAATTTTGCTTGCCATCTCCTAATTTTGTTCAGTAGCATATAATTTGTGTTTAATCTTTTTAAAACATCTTCATGGGTTATCCTGGCTGTATAAGACATACATAGCATGTGTCTGTAAAACCACATCTGTGCTGCAGTGATTTTGTTTGACATTTTATTATTTATGTTCCAAGATTCACGTCCGTACATCAGAACTGGTAGGATGTAAGAGCTGAGAGCCCTCATGCGGATGCTAATTGCTATTTTCATATTTGCCAGTATATTTTTCATTTTCGTAAATGCTGTTCTTGCCATTGCTGTGCTACATCTGAGGTCTGTTTCACACCTCCCATCTAATGTCATCCATGAACCAAGATATTTGAAATGATGAACCTGCTTCAGTATTTGTTGGTCTAATTCTATGTTACAGGTTGGAATGACAGTTTTCTTTGAAATTACCATTACTTTGGTTTTCTTTTTGTTTAGAGACAGACCAAGTTTTTGGCTCTCTGTATTAATTATGGATACTATAATTTGCAATTTTTCTTCACTGTTAGCTATCAGCACTATGTCATCTGCATAATCTATGTTATTTATACATATGTGGACTTTTGTGGTGTATTGGTCCCAAAAAAATCTGAAGGCTAATAATCCAGGCATTTTAATCGCATTTCCTTTTACTATAATGTCCAATGTTAAAATCAATAATACATAGTTCCAAACCTGGAGGTGTGGACCTCATAAAGTACTCCAAGGATAAATCAGGAGCCATGACATCACTGCAAAAATCTCCTTCTCACCTGGTTGATTCAGCTGCACATAGTTTCTGGTGGTAACCCCACATTTTACAAGTTGCTTTTACTGGCAGCTGCAGGAAAAAGTTGAATCAAACACATAAATGCCTTAAGACTAAAGTGATGTTCTCAAAAATCCTTCAAATGAAATAGTTTGAGGGATATCTGTGCACAGCTTTTGCTATGGTAAAGCCCGAATCTTTGAGGAATTGCAAACAGACATCACTTCATTTTAAAAGATCACATGCAAAAGTGGTTGGAAAACACTGATGCAAATAAATGAGAATGAGATATATGCTTTCGTACGTAGATGAGAGGTAACAATTACTCTGGACATGACTATTTGTGCATTTTTTGAAGTCACCAGGCAAATTATGTATATTTTTCTTTGTCCACAGACCTTTAATCCTCCTTGTTACTGACAGTGATCATCCAGTTGTCATTTTTTAATCTCACAGGGGATCATCTGCTGCCGCTCCCTGCAGCTCGAGGGGCACCGAGATGAATTATTGTCGTGTTTGTTTAGCGGCATATGACAAGGAACTGCAGTCACATGTGGGCAGATTGAATGACATAGCTGCAAGAAAGTGAGCTGTCAGCAAGTGAGATATGGTGACATAGGAGCACATGCAGCTTTGGTGGACTTTGTCACACAGTGAAATCCTATACACGACTACCAGTTACTAAGTGACAGCTTCATGCTTATAGGTCATTACTCAAGACTCCCATAAGGGTGAAGCTCAAGATCTGACAAGAAACACTTCTTAAAAGCTGCAGGTTGAGGTTCAGGGAAAAGATGGTGATTTTCCACTTTTACTTCTTCTTGCTGACTTAAAATCTCGCTTTATTGATTATTGTGTTTGTGCTGCTGAATAAAGATGTCTCTTACTTGAATGCACTCACATCATTCAGAGGCAAACGTGTGCAGTTGTTAATCTTGACTTTGCACTGTTCCAAAAACTGATTTTCAAGGCAATTATTTTTGCTTCTGCTATTTTATATTTTGTTTGCTTAAACAATAATCACTCTAATACAGAAAAAAAATCAATGTGGGTTGTTTAAAGGCACATTTAGGTTTTTTTTTTCTCCACAATATTTTTATTTTGTTTTTCACAGCAATGGAAACATCTTTACATTGTGTAGAAACTTGAATACAAACTGTTTTGCTAAAGGTACATTTTGACTTTAAACCAATACATATTTTATCAACCACAGCATGCTGACACCGTTATGTGGTTCTAAGAATGATCTCAGGATATATATAAGTAACACTATAAATTGTTTTTTTCTTCACATTTTAATGTTTTGTCTGGCATTTTCTAAGTTTTATATTGTGGTTCAGAATAAACATTTATTTAAATTGTGCATGTTTAATGACAGTTAAAATGAGAATTTTTTTTTTTTTACACTAACTGGTAAAACAAAATACCAGAAGTAATCTTGCACACTTTAGATATAAAATGGTTTGAGAAACCCAAATAAACAGAACAAGACAGACGTGAGTACACTCAAATGATTCAAAATAATGTCACCTTTCAGCAACTGCATTATTTCTCAGATGACAAGTGGAGTATTTCCTCCTATCGGCAATTAAAAATAATACTTGAGAAAGACTATGTTGAAAATTCAGGCCCCAAAGTAGATGCAACAAAATGAAAGCACATGTGATTACTGACACACAAATTGGAAAATATGTGATCACTGAAACCAAATTGCAATTTCCAATTAGCCTAACTGCATGAACATAGTTGTTAAATAACCAGTGAGCATCCGGCCACTGTTCCCTCTAAGCTGCGCGCGTGCGCAATTGCGCACTGCTGACACGGTCTCCGCGCACAGAAAATCTGCGTTGCGCGCGCGCGCGCGCGCGCACACACACACACACACACACACACACACACACACACACACACACACACACACACACACACACACACACAAAATCCAACCTAAACTGTAAATAAAATAAACACGTAACAATTCATTCTGTGCTATTTTTCAATGTGAGTCAGTGAGTGACCGGTGACTGGCTGCTGCAGCCAATGATGCGATTCACATACGTATTTACCATAGACTGTATATAATGGTATTTACGCAGCTAACCAACGTCAGGCGTCCTTATGTGCAGCTACTGTTGTTGTCATAGATATGAATGAGTAGGTAGGACACGCCCCTTTGAGTTGCGGCTACAGCGAGGCTAAGCTAGTGGGAGCAAAGTTTCAGTGCATTCCGTAGATGTAAACGGCGTGAAAACGGAAACAAGTATGCCGTCTCACTGTGCTGCATACAGTTACACACTACGTCGTACGATTGAGACAAGGAAACTTGGAATGACTTTTCATAGGTAAGAATAGTTTTTGGCTCTTTTTTCATTATTAAATCTTGTTGAGAGCTTCCAGTCTATGAGAGCTAACTAGTTAGCCACTAGCAAAACGCTAAGGCGAGCTAGCAGCTTGACAAGCAAATACCAGACGATTAATAGTAGCTGTAGTATAGTTGTACAAACAGTAGTAGTATAAGATAGCTGTTAGAGTCATAGAAGTAGTATCAGCATTTGTAATAATATTACAATTTGTAGTAGCAGTGCCAGTATCAGCAGCAGTAGTGAGTGTACTACTAGTAGTAGTCACAATGCTATTACTACCACCAATACTACCAATAGTAGTTATTAAGCCTAACTGATATATATCCAGATTAGCATCTATGTTCTTCCTCCAAACCCATTTTATGATTGGGATTACAGGCAGTTCTTTAGGACTGCTCTCAAATAATTGAAATGTTACTAAACAAGGTTATACTTATCAAATTAAATAGCTCTGGTCTCCAGTATATTGGCGAATTCGGTTATTTGTACTTAATTTATTAGCATGATTTCTTTTTTAATATGTTGTGTACAGACTTAATTACTTCTCTGTCTACTTTTCTTACTCCATGTAGGTTTCCCAGAGACTATGGGTTGAGGAGGAAGTGGAAGTTTGTCGGCTTAGACCTGGTGTCATTCCATCAGCGTTTAACTTCCCGGCTCATCTTGGAAGAGTACGTGCCAGAAAGACCACGACCAAACAGCCTTGAGATCTTAGACAGCGTCTCCCTCAGGTGGGTGTCAACGGTGTTCACGGTCAGGTCTGTGGTAATCCCGTCAATAAATAAATCAACATGTAACTAAAGCACTCTGTGTATAACGCCATAGTATAGGATGTAGTTCAGAAAATGTCAAAGTATAGTATACTTTACTCAAGAATAACATAGTATGGCCTGTAGTTCATAGTACAGCATGTTGGCAAGAAAAAAAACAAAACATAGATTGATATGTGGTTCAAAAAATGTCATAGTGCAGTATATTGTCAAAATTGTATGTTATTCAAGAAAACATCAGAGAATATGTCATCTAAAAAATACCATAGAATAATATTTCATTGCACAAGTAAAAGTATAGTAAGTTTTAAAACTGTTCAAATTCTTAGAATATGTTGCTAAAAAAAACAACAAAAAAACCTAAAACAAAAAACAGGTCAGTAATATGTCAATTAAAAAAGCCTATAGTATAGTGTGTCGCCCAACAAACATCACAGTATAGCATGTCGCTCTAAAAACGTCACAGTATAGCCTTTAGTCCACAGCTGTCAGTAGGTGAGGAGCAACACAAAAACAGTCCAAACGCTGGTTTCCAGAGGGTTATACGAGTATTTATTTGAAAGAGTAAGTTTACAACAACACAACATGTGAGGGGGTTAAAAGCAAATGGGTGTTAGTAAAATAAAAATAAATCAACAGAACTAAAAGTGAACTTCATGTTGACATTGATGGGCATTCCAACCAGGAACAAAGTAAAAGATAATCAATACGAAAAAAAAACTCTTCCTGTTCACCTCTTTAAGCCCAAAAACACACCGCAGTAGCACCCTAAACTAAAACTACCAATGGGTTCCCTGTTTTCCTTTGTGAACAATTCAAAGGTCTCTCTCTATCTCCCCACACATCCACCAACCACTGGAACACATCTCCAAAGTTCTGCCGGGCCAGCTCAGCTTCCCCTCAGAAGAAGTGCCGCCACCTGCCAGATGAAGGAGCCTTTTGAGAGGCAGCTGGCATCGTGATTGGACTGTACTTTGGTCTGTTCCAATCCAGCTTCAGCTCCAGAGACGGCAGGCGGGACGAGTCAACGGAGGCCGGGTGGACGAAGGCATGAAGCTGAGTACAATCCAGAAAACAACAGAGGAGGAGTGCAGGACCAGAACAAACAGAGTAGCACATTATGTCTCTTAGACAACATCATAGTATAGCCTTTGGGATGAAAAAACGCCATCATATACATTGTATATTGTACAAATAACAAGTCAAAGGAAAGAGACATACATTGTAGAATTGTAGTAATTGTGGGCTGACTGATTTACTGATTATCAGTATTTTATTTTTTACTGATTTAAGGTAATAAATACATTTAAAAATGGTGCTACTTTGGCTCTGAACCTTTATCTACCTGTGGTCGCTCTGTCTACTGGAGTGATTTGATTGGTTATACATCACGAATAAAACTCCTTTAACTTCACATCTGTAAACAAAACAAAAACGTATCAACAACGTTTCCTGTTAGAGTTTGTGTTCTTGTAAGTTTAACTCCAAGATTTTAAATACTTTCATTTACTGCAAATGAATATCTACTCCAAATGTCTCATTAATAATCATTATCAGCCTTAAAAACCTACAAAACACCCCTCTATACTCAACCAAACTTAGTACAGTCTGGTTCCCCCTTCTATCAATCTGCTTGGAATCTTCCACTTCCTGTTTGTCAAAGTGGCCTTCTACCTGGACAGGTTTTGTTGGAGCTCATGCAACAAACATTTTGGGTAACTGGTGGAACCAGGTGGAAGACGATGTGAAGAGAAAGCTCCAGAGGATGAATATCACACATTTACGTTGGAAATAAATGTCCTTTAATTAGACATCGTCATGCAAAAGTTGGATTTCCCTTTAATGATGTTCAAATCTTTGTTGAGTGTTTAGTTGATGTTGGTTTCTAAATATTTTTTGACACTCGGCCCCAAAGATTAAAACCTTTTACGGCTCACAAGCTGCAATAATTCCCACATTATCAACTATCTTTCTGACTAAACTAAGATAAAAAGTGAAAGACTGCATGATTCCTGCATCATTAATGTAAATCTTTTTGGTTTTTATGACAGTAAACTGAATATATTTGGGTTCGACATTTTATAAACCTAAACAAGAAATGAATTACTGGAGAAAACAATCAACAGATTAATGGTCAAAGAAAATGTGTTTTCCAACATATATGGCTGAATTACTCCAACATTACAAGATACATGCAATTTTAATTCAATTTTATTTATATAACGCCAATTAC
Organism: Amphiprion ocellaris; assembly: GCF_022539595.1. Taxonomy (NCBI): domain Eukaryota; kingdom Metazoa; phylum Chordata; class Actinopteri; family Pomacentridae; genus Amphiprion; species Amphiprion ocellaris. The sequence goes on from NC_072780.1 coordinate 9,056,972, forward strand.
AGGTCAAATTGTCTCAAGATGCTTTATTTTTATATTTTTTTGTCATATTTAAAATATGACAAAGTAAGAAATTTAAACCTCTTGACTAATCCAATTTATTATTTGGTCCTTAAGAGACTAATCGACAACTAAAATAACTTTCTCCACTAAAGCTAATAAACATGAGGTCAAATAGAAGGAACAGTTTTAAATACTGCAGTCCCACGATGGCAAGAATAAAGTTTGTCAACAAAAAGTAAATCTGCTGGTGGATTCCATTAAAGTCCTAATAAACGATAATAAAGTGTGATACTAAAGGTATAAGTAAAGATATCAAGTTGAACATCTGGATGGAGGTTGATAAAAGTTGACCTTCCTTCATTTCTCTGGAGTGACTCCATGGATTTTATGGATGGTGGTGAAAGACCTGCTCTTCTAGTGGTCTTCCTTCTAGTCGCTGTAAAAAGTCACTCCATCCTGGCCGACTTCAACACCTCTTCATGACAAGTTGCCTCTGACCTGGTGGAAACTCCAGAAACTCGGGAAAACTCGTGGAGACTCGAAGAACTCGTGGAGACTCGAAGAACTCGTCAGGCAGGGGAAGGTGTGGTGGGTGGTGGGAGGAGGTGGGGGAGTAGAGGGGGGAGGCCGCCACCCACCTCCCTGCCTACTCTCCGCCCTGACTCCACCCAGACTCCGCCTTGGCCCTGCCCATGTGGTCACTTGAGGAACTACGATGTCAAAGGGACGACGAAATTATTTCTTTTTATCTGATCTGTAGCTCAGTGAGTTAAGGATTTGCCTATGGAGCTGCAGGTCGCTGGTTCAAGACCAGACCCTTCTTAAGTTTTATCAAAATCCTGACAAAGACAAACAAAGAAAAGTGCCGGTGGCGGGTCTTGAACCTGCGACCCTCCGCTTGGGAGTCTGTCTTCTTATCCCCTGAGCTACTTGCTCAGATACTAATTCTTCTTTTTTTTGCGCATTTATCATCTATTTTTTGTCGTTTTCGAGTTTTTTTTTTAACTTGAGTCTCGACTCGACCGTTTTTCTCAGGAGGCTGGACTTCAGCCTTTGTGCTGGAGGGTTGAACCCTCAGTTCTAAGACTTTCCAAGCCTCCACACCTCCCGAGTCCTCAGGACCTGAGCTTTCACACAGTCTGAGGGCTGAAATTTTCTAAGTCCCACAGTAGTTCTCTGTTGGATTGAACTCTCACACAGTCCAAGGACTGATATCTTCCAAGTTCCTCAGTAGTTTTCTGTTAGTTTGAACCTTCAGACAGTCTGAGGACTGAAATCCGAAAAGTTCTTGAGTAGTTCTCTGTTAGTTTGAACCATCAGACAGTCTGAGGACTGAAGTTTTAAAACTTTCTCAGTACTTCTCTGTTAGTTTGAACTTTCTGGTTAACAGAAGCCTTAAAACTTGTGACCATGAGCCTTGATTTCACATTTAGACCATCCATCTGAGTTCTTCTCAGACCTTAACCTATGGGTTCTTTAGAAATCCTGAACAAACTTTGATTCTCTTCACTGAACAGTAAAGTTTGTGGAGATCAGAAGGTATCATTAGTTTGATCAATGCCTTCAACTACTAGTAGACTTTATCTGGAAAGCAGTTTTCTGAAATTTCTTAGTAAATCTGTCCACAATCAAACCAAGAACATAGAAAGAGGAAACGTTTGTAGAAACAACTTGATGTTTTCATTTCAGACTAGAAAACGCTTTAAGATGTTTATCTGTTTTTGCTCTTTTGATCATTTTATTGTCTCTGCTGTTTATTTTGATCGTCTAAAGTTTAACTGGTGTCTTTTCAAATGTTTTGTCTTTAGTTTGATTCTTCTTAAATGTTTAATTTTGCGCTTTTCTCACCTTTTATTTTTTTCTAATGTCTGATTTGATTTCCAAATGTTTTGTCTTTTTAATGTTTGTTGTTTTTTCAAATGTTTTATCGGCTTGTTTGAAAAATTTCCTTTTCTTTCCCAGTGTTTGATTTTTCGATTAAATCTTTAAGGTTTTTCTTTTTAAATATTTTACCACCTTTTAATGTTTAATTTTCTTTTTAAATATTTCTTTGTGTTTTCTCTTTAATTCCTATTTAAAGTTTTATTGTCTTTAAGATTTAATTTTCTAATTAAACATTTAATTTTTTAATTCAATGTTTTGTCTTTTTAAAGGTTTAATAATCTAATTTAATGTTTTGTATGTTTTTAAAAAATGTTTAATATTCTTCTTGTTTAATTTTATTTTTTAAATGTTTAATTATCTTAAATATTTCATCTTTAATGTTTCATATTTTTGTTTAAAAAATTTTGTTTAATTTCATAATTACATGTTTTGTATCTGTTTAATTATTTAATTAAATATTTTTTCTGTTTAATATAATTTAATTGTATCAAATGTTGAATTTTCTTTTTAAAAATTTTATTGTATTAAATGTTTCTTCCCTTTGATTTAATTGCTTTTTTTAAAAATTACTTTATTTCTTTAATCTTTTGTTTCTGTCAAGATTTTAACCTCAACCTTAAAAATGAAACAAACCCTTAAATCACAATGAAAATACTTCTGTTGTCACAATCATGAGTTAGTCAATTATTCAGTTTATCAATTCAACTTTATTTGTTTAGCACCTTTCACACAGATGACAAAACTAAACAAGCAAAGAGACAAAACTATGCTAAAACTGTGATTAAAACTCAAAAACATAAAAAAAAATAAAAATTAACACGGTAATAAAATATGTTTTGTCCAGGAGATGGAGGGAGTTTATTGAAGTCTGCTTGGGCTTACATGGGAAATCATTTAAAATATAAACTTGATATTCAGTCTAAGTAAACTGCAGAGCAACAGAAGAACCAACAATATCTCCTGTTTTCTCCTTTAATGAGTCGACTCTTCTTGTGCTTTCAGACCAAAGAACTACAGACTCTTCACAACCTGCTCAAACTCTTGGTACAGGACCTCACCACACGGGTCAAGAAGGTTTCCGTCTCATTTCTACTCTGAAGCTCACCTTCTCCTGCTCAAACTGCTGACAAATGTTTCTGCTGCTCTAAAGTCTGCTCTCCAGAGCTTCCTAAAAGCTCTCAAAGTCTCTTCTGCTGCAGGTTGCTTTGTAGAACTGTTCCAGAAAACCTCACTAAACCACATGGAGGGGCCTCAATATAGTCGTCCAAATGAAACTGTACAAAAACCAAACTAGCACAACCCAAACACTAAAGTCTCCTGCAGCCTACCAGAGAACCTCTGAGAACAGAGAATCAGGACAGGAACTCTTACCTTCTGGACAACCAACGCTGGTTCACAAACAAGAATACAGAATGTGTCTGACCAAAAACCTCTAAAGACTCACTACAGCCAAGATAAAGACACAACTCAGCTGCACCAAATCCACTAATCACTGCACACATTAGCACCATGTGCTCACTGTGGCTAAAGAACCACATTTACCAAGACAACTATCCAGTACAAAGCCCTGAAACACACCAAGAAACACATTAAAGTCTATTTTACTGCTGGAAACTGCAAGCCAACACCTAAAGAACAAACAAAAGCAACGGAGCCAAACCCGGTTCGGTGGTGAAGAGAAGCAGAGGAAATGTTTGTCTGCAGCTACATAAAGCAGGAAGACACTGAGCTGCTCAGGTGTTCCTGATAACACCAAGCTGCTCAGGTGTTCCTGATAACACCAAGCAGCCACCTGGACAGCCAATAGGAACACAGCTTACTGGAAGTCCAGAGGGCTGGGTTAGTGAAGGAAATTTAATTTAAAGTTGAAGCAGAAAGTTAACAAAGAAAGTTGAAAACCACCTTCTGATACTTGAAATCTCTGAGTTTTCACACAAAGAACGCCTGAACATGTCAAACTGGTTCCATAGTAGAACAATCATTGTAAAAACGTCATAGTATGGTGTGTTGCTGAAAAAACATTAGGACCTGGCTGTCAGGGGACAAACCTGTAAGAAACATGAGAACAGAGAGAACCCAACCAGTAGGTCACAGTTTATCATCCACCAGTCATCTCCTGAAGTCCATATGGTGAGAGACATCAGTATCTGGTTGTTAATTTACCAGAGGATGCTTATAATCATGCTGATGTGGTCTGTACTCTACAGTATTTTAGTGACTCAATAAATGCCTAAGTTGTTTTTTTTTTTTTAAAGCTTTTCAGTTTTTAATAAACATTTAACAGCCTATATGTAATCAATAAATGGCCTTTGCCTATCTTAAGAAAAATTCACTCAGAACTCTGATATGTTAACAGCACTAAATAAATCAATAAATACATGCATACACACAAAAATAAGTTAATACATTAACTGTGTTAAGATAAGATTTAGATTTTTAAAAAAGTTGTTTATGTTTTTGCAGAATCCAGTATTGCTCACTGGTTGGTCATTACATTTTATTAGTTTGATTTCACTGTTTAAAATGATGCCACCTCTTTTCAGACAGAATCTGTGATAATAAAACAATGCAAAATTTTTAGTTCCGTGTTAATAAAGCACTTAAAGCTTTAAGTATGGCTAAATGCTTTTTTCAAAATTAAATATATCACTCCTTAGGTGGTAGTGGCCCCAAGTTCAGTAAAGTTGGAAAGATATTCACAGATTCGGACTTCCAGCATCAATAACTCATTAGATATAGGTTGTCAAAACATAAACGGTGCCTCTTTCCCATTGTTGCAAGGCAGACAATGTGCTACAAGCCCAGTTTTATCAAAAGTAGCTGTCTTTCAAGCTACAGGAATAACATTGGTGTCTATGGAGTGAACAGGGTCCGTCTGCAATTTGCAAAACCGCTGCAACAGTAAAGAGAGACAAATATTCAATAACTTCACTCTTCTACATTGTAGTGTCACTAAAATCACTGCAGCCTTCAACTGGCTCCTGTTGACAAAGTGTTTTAACAGAAATGTAAATGCTGTAATTTGATTCTTTTAATGAACCATGTAACTTGAATGGATGCGATGCTGGTGTGACCACAGTGCACACGTCTGATGTTGCTCACAGTGGTCCAAGGAACTGCTCAGGGAGTTTGTGTGTTTGCTCACACTCATGAAAAATTAGAGGGAACATTGCATCCGGCCTTTCTCCATTTTGGACCTATGGACTGTGTCTATCTGCATGTCTGCATCTTGGCTCCACATGGAAAAGGATTGCAGAGGAACTGAAAAATCAGATGGAAAACAATACAGGAAGATCAGTGACCAAATTTTAAAAAATAAACCCATTTGCAACATGAATCAAGAAATACAGACTGAGCCAGTGTACTATTAATCAGAGTGGTGATGCCCATTGTTCTCAAATTGCATCATGGATAGTGTGCTTCCTGTACAATGTAGACTGTGACGATTGGCATTGGTTTGTCTGTCTTTCTGTTCGTCTGTCTGTTAGCAACATTACTCAAAAATGGACAAATGGATTTGGATGAAATTTTCAGGGAAGGTCAGAAATGACACAAGGACCAAGTGATTAGATTTAGGCAGTGATGCAGCTTATAGTCTGGATTTGTTAAAGATTTCTGTATTGTGAGACAGCGGCATGGCGTCACTGTAACTACAAGCGAACACTATGTCAGCTGTCTGCTGACGATCACATGATTGCGATCCTACTACAGATCCACTGCTGCGGACTTATCAGGTTTATCAGATCGGAAATGATACAAGGAACAATTGATTACATTGTGGGGGTGTTTCCGAGTCCCGTTAATTCCTGCCGCCAACTACATATATAGGTCACGCAATTTGGTATCCGTAGGCCTGTGCTCAGTGCAAGTGGGTGCATCTGTAAAAAATGGACGCATTCTATATTGCCATGATTTCTGATCATCAATAACTAATAAACAAAAGCTGCATTTCTACAAAAAAAAATGCTGCATTTCTGACAATGCCATGTGGGGGAATGAACAGTCTTAGTGGAGTACTGCGCTCTCTGAGTGCTTTTCTAGTATTTTTTGTCTGTATTTGGAGTGAACAAGTGGTCGTCATGTCATTTGACCAAAACACAAGGGTCCTAGAAATGGGACCGTGAAAATGCAGCTTCTTCTACTGCAGAGGCAAGTGACTTCCAAAGGTCCTGCTCCAACACTATCACGTTTTAGGAAAAAAGTATAAAAATATTTGTTATTTCATCGAAATATTGCATAACCCTAAAATATTATTCTAGTGCAAACAGAAAAAAAGTATTTACAGTAACAGTCCTGTCAAAATATCACATTAACACATTTCAAGACCATTTCTTTTGATTTATTCCCATCAGCAAAATTATTTAAAAGTCACCTCAGATATCAGCAGGACCACTAACATCCATGAAAAATGCTGAGATTAAATCAGTATGTGGTTGACAGGAGGGCAGGTATGGAGGAGGAGTTCTCATTTCGGTTTACCTGTAAGTAACGGTGACCTGACATCATGCTAACGCTCCTATGAACACCTCTGTATGTTATGCTATTATTTAAAAAAAAGCAAAACAAAACACATTTAAACATTAAACTTTATTTAACAGTGCTGAGGTGTCCCCACGCTCTGTCTCTAGCTCCATTCAGGTCCACGGTCACGCCTCAACAGGAAGTGACGGATGTGGCCACGAGCGTGACGAACGGCTCGTTCGAAAATACAACAAGGAAGTGGCCGTTTGTTGAGAAGCCAAATAACCACCGGACCAGCCGTCTTCCTCGCCGGGGGTCGCCTCGCTCGGTTGTTGGGTGTCCGCGGGGGGGTGAAGTCACCGTGGACTCGCCCGAGAGCCCGTTTCCGACCGTCTCCAGGGATTCTGCTTGTAGCCTGCTAGCTAGCTAGCGATGAACACGGACGTGGAATTTCACATCAGGCAGAATTATCCGTGGAACAAGCTCCCCGCTAATGTCAAACAGGTACCGTGTTTTAAATGTCTCCTCGGGGCTCGGTGAAGCGGTAGTGGTGGTAGTCGGAGGGGGGCACCGCGGTGTCCTGTCGGGGGGTGAACCTGTCAATGTCACCGCGGTGCTCTCCGTCACACGGGCGGCTGTCAGCTCCCCTCCTCTGCAGGGGCTTCACCGTCCAGCCGGAGCCATAACTGACCATCATCACACTACAGCCATTGAAGGCTCCGCTCCGGCACACTGGCATCACATGACGGATTGTTTGATAGGTGGCGCCACATGATTTTAGCGCGTGGATATCACCTGCAAATACTGCATATGCGCGTCATTGTGCACACTGTGTTCTGTGTTGCAATGCCGTGACATATAAAGGGTGATTTTCCTACTAATGGTCTCCATAAATCCCTCCTCCTGCATGCGGCAACATGTCGTAGTGAAGTGGAGGCGGGTTCATGTACATAGATCAGCTTTGTGCTGCTGTTTCAGCCGCCTGCATCCCTGTGCATCCCCAGAAAAGTTGGATTATCAATCAGAAACGGTGGTCCTCCAGGCACCTCAGGCCTCATGCTCATTGTATGTAGATAGATCGATAGAAGCTTAATTGATCTTTTGCAGGAAATCCCTTTGTTAAGGAATCTACAATCACATCTAACACTGAAATTAAAACCATTCTGGCACAAAAGTTCCAAAACAGGCTGAAGGATTTGAGCTAAGTAATAAAAATAATTATAATATGTAATGTGCCAAGTATACAAGGGGTTGTGCTGATACAGTTGAACACTTTATGAAAGTTTTTCTCTCCCAAAACAGATTCAGTAACTTCAGTTTGGCATATCCACCAATATCAAGCTCCCTTTCGACATCAATATTCCTTTTCTTAAATTGAAAGTCTGTGTGCCTCACTTTGTGTATCAAACTTAATGTGGAACCAGAAGTTTTTGTGGCACTACAAATGACTTAATGATTGTAAACAAAGGATAACACAGGTTTTTGTAATGGCAAACTGTCTCAAAAGATATGAAGGCTAATTTTCCTATTAATGGCCTGCCTAAATCCTCCTCCTGCATGTGACAACATAGTCACAGTGAATTGGAGGCAGGTACATGTATCTAAATTTGCTTTGTACTGCTGCTGGAGCTGCCTGCATCCCTGTGCATCCTCAGAAAAGAATTATCTGTCAGAAACTGTGTAACACCAGGAAGCCCAGACCTCCAGGGACCTCAGTCCTTGTGTTTATTGTGTATCAAGAGAGACATATAGATACTTTATTGATCCTTTGCAGGAAATTATCTTGTTATAGCAGCTACAGTTACAGTCAAGAACCAACATCTAACACTTAACTTCAAACATTTCTGGCACAAAACTATTTACAGTAGTACTAAAACATACTGGACGATTTGAGCGAGCTACTACAGATATTTGTAATATGTAATGTGTAAAGTATACAAGGGATTTGTGCTGATACAATAGGACATTTTAAGGAAGTTTTTCTCTACTTAAGCAGATTCTAGTATTTCATCTCTGCATATCCAACGATATCGAGCACCTATTTATTCTCAGTGTTGGTTTTTGTTGTATTGAAAATCAGTGTGCCTCGCTAAGTGTATAAAACTCAAAACGAGACGTGATGTCTTTGTGTTAGTAAAAAATTACTGAGTGATTTTCAACAAATGTAAACGCTGTTTTTTGTAATGACATTGACAAAGTAACTGTGTTTTGTCCTTGCAATGTCAAAAAATATGACAGGAGATTTTCCTTGTGGTCTGCATAAATCCCTCCTCATGCATGCGGCAACATGTTGTGGTGAGATGGAGGAGAGCTCATGTACATGAATTAGCTTTGCACTGTTGTTTGAGGTGGCTGCAACCTTGTGCATCCGCAGAAAAGTTCGATTACCAACCACTAGCAGTGCTACTCCAGGGACCCCAGACCTCCATAACGCCTCATACTTATTGTGTATACAAGTGGTTTGTGCTGATGCAGTAAACATTTTCAGAAAGTTTATCTCTCCCGAAACAGATTCAGTTACTTCGCTTCAGCATATACACCAATACTGAGCTGTTTTTAAATGTCAGTGTTACTTAAATTCAAAATCTGTGTGCCTCACTTAGGTTATCAAATTTAATATGAAGCCAGCGGTTTCTGCAACACCAAAAAACTAACTGAATGATTCTAAACAAATGTAAACACAGATTTTTTTTGGTGATGATATTGGTCAAGAAACTGCTTTGTGCTTTGAATGTTGGAAAAATATGAAGGGTGATTTTTCTTAACAGTCATAGTCTGCATGAATCCCTCCTCCTGCATGAGGCAACATGTAGTAAAGTAGAGGTGGGTACATGTGCATAGATTAGCCTGGATCCTTGTGCATCCTTAGAAAAGTTGGATCACCAACCAGAAACAGTGCAGCACATGCTTAATGTGACATCATTGAACATTTTAAGGACGTTTTTCTCCTCCAAAACAGATCAGATCCAGTACTTACATTCAGCATATCTGCCAATATTGAGCCAATGTCCATTCTGCCTTTCTTTGAATTTAAACTCTGTGTGCTTAATGTGCTGTATCAAGTTAATATGAAGCCAGAAATTTCTGTGGCACTAAAAACTGAGTGAACTCACTGAGTTTTGCAGTGCCATTGGCAGTGAAACTGTACTTAATAAGGTTCTGCTTAGTACAGTCAGTGTTAGTACCAAGGATTGGTGCACTCCTCGGAAATCTGCAAGTATGCACAACTGAAATGTGCTACCAAGCAACCAGGTTTAACAAAATTCTTACTTTGTTGCCTGACTTTCAGTCTGAGCCAGAATCAAGTCCCTTATTGCACTTTTGTGTTTATATGTTGCATATTTCTAAATGAGTGACCAACATGTAAAACTGTACACATTGCACAGCCAGTGGGAAAAAAAGGTTAATAATCACCTCATACTTCAGTTTTGCTTCCGAGCAAGGTAAATGTGAACTGGGCCCTTACTTGAGCGCTTTGTTTACTCTGCAGAGTTTGGGGAACTCTCAGCGCGAATATGAGAAACATGTGCTCCTGTACAGCATCCGCAACCAGCTGCGATTCCGCAATAACTTAGGTGAGTAAGTTTGTCCTTCACCCTGGTGCTAAACATACACCTTCTAGTATGAGACACATTATAGTTGAATAGAGTGTGAGATTAAAAGAGAAAATGTAAATTCTGGAAGATTAAATTTTATTTTTTATACTGCATCTAAAATGTCCAGTCTTTCTGACTGGTCTGGGTCAGGAATCGCACTGAAACTTGAATCTCGTCTTGTCATATTTACATGTTTATGAGTTGGATAATATGCACTCAATGTAATCAATTGCACTACTTACCTCGTGGTCCTCTGGAGGTTGCCTAGGATCAGGGTGTCTTTTTTTTAGCCTGCATCGATCAGGTATAGATCGACTGCAAGTGTAGTTATATGAACACTCACCTCTGGCTGCGACCTGACTGCTGCATGTGTGTTTTACGAGCAGTGCGCCACGTGAGGAAAGACGAGCGCAAGTATTATGAGGAGCTCCTGAAGTACAGCCGGGACCACCTGATGCTGTACCCCTACCACCTGTCCGACATCATGGTCAAAGGGCTACGGGTCACTCCATTCTCATATTACATAGGAATCATGGAGGTGAGTACCTCTTGTTGCATTGCCAACCAAAATAGAAAAAATGAGTGTTTGATGTAGTTAGGCTACAGCCACTTTTCTTTTATCATAATCTCTGTAAACAGATTCACAAACACCTAAATCCATCACCGAACCGCTTCACATTGGTTACAGAACAATTACACAATTACACAACAAGTCAGAAGAAAAGAGCAGAATTTTTATTGTACAGGAAGATTTTCTAATTGGCTTGGAAACATCCACTCTCTGGTAATTTAAATTGAACAATGGCTTCAATTTTAGCGTCCCTTGAAACCACTGCAGGAATGCCGGTTTTACACAAAGCTAGCTAAGAGACCGTTACAGTCTGAAGGATGTGAGCTTTTTACAACTCCCTGCTTTTGTAGACGGTTGTTTTTTTGTTGCATGGAGAATCGTAGTATAGCATATGATTTGGTACACCTGAATAGATCTGCTAAATGGCTATGTGTAGTTACAATGATTATAATATTTAAGAAAATTTGTCTTTGCCGCTGGCTAGAATGAGCGAACTGTGACGTTGAAAATTATGGAATTTGCCGATCAAGTGAGAGGGAATATGTTGGAACATGCCATACGTTACTTAGTTATAAGGTCAGAGCATTTAACTGCAAGAAAGACTGATAAAGTTGGTAAAATGTTTGCTACTTTTCAGGATTTTTTTGACTCCACACAACAGTAAACATTATTTGTCCACAATAAAGGCAATGAGTATTTGTTTCCCTTTTCAAATCTATACATTTTCCAGTTTTATCTGTTAACAAACATGTCTATTATGCGTGAATGAATGAAACCCCAATTAACAAAACTGATTTAAAAACAAAACAACTAATATACTAATCATTAAAAACATGATTATATTCAGATTACATCATTTTGGCACTGACGAGTTTCCTTTGGCCCTGGCTAAAAATGCTTTAGGAGACACCAAACATGTCCAGGACAAACCCTGCTTTGAGAAGAGAGTGTAATATATTTCCTGTCTTGGTAGATTTGGCATCAGTCAGGCACTAGGTGTCAGTCAGCATCTAGCAAAGCCTCCCATAGCTGCTCAGGGAGACACAGAGGACTGACCCCAGGACAAACACCCAGAGAAAATCTTTGCTGTTTGCTCTGCAGTCAGTTTGGGCTTTGTCTGGCTGACAGATCACACTCACTGATAAAGCACAGTCTGTTGTTTGAGGCAGTCACAGCCGGGCTCACAGAGAACCAGTCTGTTAGAGACTCTGGCCAGCCGGGTTCTCCTTGACTTCTGGCATTTTCAATTAGATTACAAAGTCTGAGTCCATGTGCTCACGCGGCTGGAAGTAAAAGTAATCCACACTATATACAGTGGAGTATTTTGTAGCTGGTCACATAGACGTTTGTTGTGTAATTTCTTTATATAATGCTGTCAGATGTATTTCCCTTACTACACAACAATGTGTATACAAACTGTGCAGATGCTAGCTGCCACAAACGATTGTTCCACATTTAGTGTACTTCCCATTTCATTAGAACAGACGTGACTAACATTCCCAGTGTTCTTTTACTTCAAATATAAACATGAATAAACCATTTTAACTCAATAGGGCTTCACCCACTTTCCTATGCATTGCTAAACCAAACTCGACTGAGCTTTAACTGTAACCACTAAATTGCCGATGGCTATGTCATATTCTTATAATCCGTCTTAAGTGCTTAATGAAAATGGGGAATAGAAATTAGCACGGCTGCCCAGATCTGCTAATCCTGTTATTAATCAGAGGCAGGGGACACAGAAAACGGTAAAAAAAAAAAAAAAAAAAAAGTTTAATTCTTCTTTTCCCTGTCTCCCTTCTCCTTTCTTCTTTTTTTTTGCACCTCCAGGATATTATGAACAGTGAGAAGAGTTACGACTCCTTGCCCAACTTCACTGCTGCTGACTGTGAGTTTTTTTCTTTTTCTTTTTTGTCTCAGTTTCCCCCTTCTCTCCCACAATGTTGAAATGACTTTACTGAGGTTTTGTTTGCCTCCCACATCTACTGTCTCTGTGTCTCTGGTGTCTTTTGCTCATCTTTCCCCAGTTTTTGTTTGGTTTTCTTGGTGGTCGCACAGTCACTATGAAAAGAAAGTTTGTGGGAAAATGATGTGATTGAGGTTAGGAGGTGATTTTAGGGGTGTTTCAAACCACATTATACATCCCTAAAAGTTATTTGACTTTGCAGTAGTATTTATAGCGTGCATCAGTTACTCAGTGTTCATCCTTAATGTAACTAGAGCCTGATTTCTGGATTATTTAATTGATTTTGATAATAGGTTAACTGTTTAAAATATTCACTTGTTCCAGCTTTTCAGTTGTGAGCATTTTCTCCTTTTCTGTGCTTTTTCTATCATTATAAACTGAATGCTGAATTTTTCAGACCAAGCAATTAACCAGGAAAATATTTGAAAGTTTAATTTATGAAATTTATGCCTTGTTTTTTTTTTTTTCTTTCTTTTTTGCATTTTGGGGAAACAGATTTTCTAACGAATTACTTAAATTAAACCAACATGTCAAAATGTTTTTTCTTTGTTTTTTTTTAGGAAATGGAGCTTTTCTTGTTTACTGTCGATAAATGTGAAGATTGGCACCTGGGTGCCAGACTTTTGGCAGAAGTAGCATATGTTGTTTGTTTGTGTTCTTCACAGATGCATCTGTTTTTATAAAAAAGTTTTTTTGTTTTAGTTCTGTGTTTTGGTGGTTTGAATTTTACTTTACAGATTGCTACCCTTTCTCTTAAATAAACAGATCGCCTAGTGGTTTTATTGCTTTATGAGAAAATAGGTTTTTAAACCTGCTAACTAACATTAATATACATCAAAAAATAGATGGCAATGTCTTTTGATGGGCTGATATAAATTCCACTTTATGGTGAGTGAAATTGCCTCTCAAAAAACAAACTGCCACTTTTCTGTGTTACTGCGTCACTGAGGAGCTGTGTTCATCTGAAATTATTGCAAAACCTTTTAAGATGAACTGGAAGTTGAATGTCAAGTGCACAAGTAGTTGCTGCATTCTTTGACTTTCTGTTGTCAAGTGAAATGGGGTTTGCTGTTTGCAAGTGAGTGACAGAGTCCTGGCAGTACAGGACCTTCATGCTGCGTAGACAGAAGGCTGCCAGCAGGCTGTCGTAGCTGTACTCGGAGGGGCCTCTCTCCACTAATCTCCCTGGAGGAGCTTTGGAAGTGTGTCATGCAGAAGTGGGTGGATGGAGAGGCAGGGAGAATGTGTGTGAAAGCGTTTTACGTGGGTGGCTGTTTGTGTGTTGTGTCTGTGTCTTGGTGAAACAGCAGGATACGTATGTACGATTCTGCTGCGTTAGGTGGCCGAAATGCTGAAACGTCCCTCACTTGTTCCTGTTTTCACTGGCAGCCATCCCAGCACATTTTGCTCTGCGTCTTCCAAGCCTGAGCAGCACAGGGAAGAGGAGGTGGCATTTGTAATTATTTCCTACCATAAGTCTTTTGCTATATTACCAAGAATTTTCTAAAATTAAAAAGATATATTTTTTAACTTAATTGCAAATGGAAATGCATGCACAAGCTGACTCATTATCTTCAGAGATTCCTCTCTGTTTGTTGATAGATAGATTAGTAGTGCTTTAGTGTGTGTGCATGTCTGAATCGGGGGATTGTTTCAGAGAAGGAGTGTGGGTATTTGTGTAGTTGTACTCCCTTGGCAGAGTTTGGATGAGTCACCGTTACCTCACAAACCTTGCAAAGCTCTTTCATTCGCTGGAATAACTCTCCAATATGAAGTTTGAATTATCCATAAAAGTCAATTCTCAGACTTTTCTTTTTGCTGTAATTTTCCGCAGAGGATGTAACTAAAAAAGCCAGAGACACTTTTGCAGCTGCACTGCAGTCAGATTTATTTCCTGTCGGGTTAATGTTTGCCGATTACAAGTTCATGAGCCATTACTGAGCCATGATTGAGTGTTATTGACTTGCTCATTTTCCCATAATTCCACAGGTCTGAGGCTGCTTGGCATTGGAAGAAACCAGTACATTGACCTGATGAACCAGTGCAGGTCCTCTAAAGTAAGATATTTTTTTCTCTCTTTTTTAAAAACAACCAGATCATTTATAGAAAGCAAAATGAATGTAAAGATTTCATGTCTGTACTCGCATGATGAGCACTGTTCATGTACATTTAGTATAAAATACAAGTACAGCATATTAATTCCAGTGGTATTTTCCCTACTTGTCTTTTCAACAGCAATATAAAAACTAAAATCACTGTAATATTTCTAATACTCTAACCAAATCTTAGGCGTCCGAGCCTTAAATAGTTTTTGCTACTGTTGCATTTTTAATCACTGTGAGCTCATTTTTCACTGCAATAAACAGTCCTGAACCTCTAGGAAACAAGCGGGGTTGGAGTCTATCCCAGTGTACATCCAGGCCAGGTTGCCTGTCCATCACAGGCCCACATAGACAACCAAGCACACACACACACACCTATGGCCAATTTAGAATCACCAATTAATCTCAGCGTGTCTTTGGACTGTAGGAGGAAGCCAGAGCACCCGGTGAAAACCCACACAGTGCTGGCAGCAGTGTTGGCCACTGCATCACTGTGTTGTTCTACAAAAAACAAACAAACTGGAATCAGAATGTACAACCCCATGTGTCCCCATGTGTTACCAACACTGGGAAAAATAAGAATAAAGTAATAGATAAAAGAATAAAATGACTGAGAAATATCACAATGTTAAGTTTGGATTTGGATAATTTACAGATAAGTAGTTCAGGGACTGTTGCAAAATTTAAAATCTGACAGTTTTTTCTGTTTTTACACTCTAGCTCTCATAAGGCTTTTTCAAAGATATTTCTTTCGAACCTACTGAATTTTGATGTTCAGGCAGTTAAAGAAGATCTAAATTGATGTTTTTGAAATTTGTCCAAGTGATGATCTGTAATTATAACTTTAATAATTCACACTTCCCTTTTTTTGTTTTCAGCTTCCTGTTCAGTCTGAACTTCCTGCTAGCAGGTGAAGACATTTTAATCGCCTACTTATTTGTCTCTTCCATCAGAAATTCTTCCGCAGGAAATCAGCACGAGACCTGCTACCAGCCAAACCAGTTGAGATCTCTGTGGAGCCGTGGTGGGTGGCACAGACGGGCTACATCACCGAGGACGACATAAGGGTGCGACACAACTCTGACTCTTTTCCATGTTTCTGTTTTAATTATTTGTGCACATCATGCCAAGTTTTATTTACATCGGCCAGTGCAACAAATCCTAAATTTGCCTCAAGTGGCTTTAAAGTCTAGACAGCGTAGAAATATCCTTTGTTATTTGACCCTCGATTGAGATAAAAATGAAAGAAGTCTCAGGAAGAGCAGCTGAGAAGGACCTGAGATGAAACTGCAGTAGATGCAATTTACAAGATGAAAGAGCGTAAACACGGAGAATAATGATCCAGAAAGACATCAGGTAACTTCCAGTTGTAACAGAACAGATAAGGTTTAAACTGCATGATTTCCTCAGCACACTGAAGACCTAGAAAAAGGACTGCACAAACACACACGATGAAAACCTGAACCACACACTTTCAGGCAGATACAAGGGGGGAAAATGCACAGAAGGCGAGAAACAAGAGCAGAGCTAATCCTCTGCAGGACGAAGATCCAAATAATGTGGCAGAAGACACACAGGAGGGAGAGAGAGAGAGAACCAGGAGGAGAAGATGGGGAAAGGAAGAGGCAGAGAGAAAGAGAGATACAACTTGGATGCTAATGTGCTTGAAGGACAACAAAGAAAAACTGGGTTGGAGTGACACAGATGTTTTATGGAAGTTTACAGGGATCTTGCTGGCACAAACATGAATTGTTCTTTGTTTTGGATATAAATGTGCGTTTAGATATTTTATTCATCATGACACTGACTGGGAAGAGCAAGATTTGCATGTCAGGGGAGGAAACAGAACAACATGAAATATTGAAATAATTAAAATTTTATCGATTTAATTTCCTGTATTGTGGAGATGGTAAGAAAACACCAGTTTATTGATTTAGTTTTCCACTAACCTTTACGCACATGTAGTGCTCATATACAAATTCAATGAGAGGACGATGCGAGCCGTTGCATTTTTACAGTGAGTTTTCATTGAAATTCATACACATCACCCACCAAGCTACAACTCTTCATCCCATGAGCCTCTGCACTGCATGTGGAGTTCTGAACCAACTAAAAATAAATACCTGCCAACTTCGCAAGACTTTTTCTCCCTGTCAGAAAAACAGAAACATTGGAAAAAGTCTAGGAATCCATACAGTTACAATATGCAGATATATTCATTCCCCTGGAGAGTGCTACTAACGTTGTTCACTGGAGGTGAAGGTTTTGCAACAAACGTGTGTACAGATGTGCTCTAATGTTGTCTGTTTGCTGGGTTAAATTGCAGATTTGTTCTCCAGCAGAGAAGAAAGCCATTGATAAGATGATCGATTCTGGTCCTCAACTGGCTGGAACAATGGAGTACAATGTGGTCTTAAGTGAGTGTCATATCTTCTCTTATTTGCATATGTTTGAGTAGAAATCAAGGTGGGAAATTAGCACCAGCCGCTGGCCAAAGTCTGGCAAAACGTGAAAATAGCTTTGATGATGATTTACCACTGAGTGCCTGATTAATTTGAGCATTTATCTGTTACTGCCTGGTAGTTGTTCACTGTTTTAAAAGTTCATTTCCTACCCTGGTAACAATGAGATAATAAGTAACTTTTATGTCTTGTTGCCTATACA
Organism: Amphiprion ocellaris; assembly: GCF_022539595.1. NCBI lineage: Eukaryota > Metazoa > Chordata > Actinopteri > Pomacentridae > Amphiprion > Amphiprion ocellaris. Next base: position 9,074,216 of record NC_072780.1, read on the forward strand.
AATAGTGTACTTTAAATAAGAATTGTCAAATCTTGCAGATTCAGGGATCAGTGTGCTAGTCTGAATTTCAAAGGTAAAGCACAGAGACAGACTGTGTCTTTGCATTTTAACTGTTAATTAGAGGCTGGTTGACAGTGATGAACCTCTGTTCTGGAGAGCGGGTGACTGAGTAGGAACAAATAAGATTAAATACAGAAGACGAAGGACAATCTGAATAGAAGTAACTGTAATTAAGATTTTATTGGGTTTAATTTTTTCCAGCACACCCTGATCTAATCAGAGGAAATTCAAACAATAAGTAGATAGTTTGGATCAAAAGATTTGTTTTTCTAAGCGTGGCAGCAGCAGGGACAGTTACTGTATGTCAATTAAGCCCCTTTCTGTTTCTAAGCTGTGCATTATGGATCATGTCAGGGCTAGTTTTATGGCACATGCCAAAATATGTATTCCTATGTGCCAATTAATATATTTAGTTGAAAAACTTTTATCATGTCAGTATGCTAAGGACCATTGTCACCTGTTTTGTTTGTTCATTCTAAGACCAGGGCTCCATGAGTGCCTTCAACATGAGAATGAAATACGACTCTGACTGATGTTTTTAATGTTTTTACTACGAGGTGGCCACATATTGTATTTCTCTTGTAAGTGCACTTCTCTCTGTTAAATGGCCACTGAATATGACGCGCACATGACGTAGTTTGAGTTGTTTGAATTGATTTAGGATGGAATTTGTCTACATTTCAGCACCAGTATTTTTTCAAAAACAAGCACAGAGAGCAATTTGCACATCAAAATAACATTATACATTTCTTCTTGACTTTTCCCCACAAACGGAAATGTTCATAAAAACAAAAATTTATCAAGAAGACGATTGACTGTAACCGGCCAGAATAATGAAACTAACCAACCATTAGGGAATCCAGGTTTTAAAAAAGCATTAACAGAAGTTAAAGTTTAATTTGTTGCCATCAGCTGTTTGTAGGGGGTCTTTCCTCTGAGTTTATCAAATACCTGCAGCATCAAACAGCAGCAGGATCCTTATGAACACCTCCAAGGGGAGTTGTACAAAATTCTAAACATGTAACAGGCAAAGAAGTGTCATTTATAGAAAAAGAAAAAGAGCGGCAAGGTGGCCGGGGGATTCATGTCCGGTGTCAAGTTCATGTGGGTACAGCTGACACTGATTTAAAAATAGAAATGATTTAATTTATTCTGCATAGAATTTTAAAAGCACTGCCATCTTGGTCCCATAGTGGGGGAATATGATACCAAAAAAGTGTAAGAAGTCAGCATTACAACAAACACACATTGCAACCAATCATTGTAATTAATGAAGTTACTTATGAGTATAAATTATTCTCAACTTGAAGACAAGATTGATCCCAATCTATTGGCAGTCCATATTGTGACACACAGAGTCACAGTTTATAAGCTGCAGTTAAATAATTTGTAACAGCCCATTTAGATTTAATTTTTTGATTATTAAGTGCCTGTGTCTGAATGAACAAATGCCTTTAGTTTAACAGATTAATGAAGCCAGCAATGTTACATACCGCGTGTCTGAAAAGGGATTTATGCTAACAGCATATTATTTTTCTTTTACTGCAGGCTTGTACAATCGAGGCTTCATCTACTTGGATGTTCCCATATCTGATGACAGCTGCATCTCAGGTACATAAATGTGTGTCTTTTTAAACATCCCTGCTGTTATCCTCCTCTGAGTAATTACTTTGTCTAAGCATTCTACATACATACATACATTAGGTGAGGAAAATGTAAACAAGTGGTATGGGTAATGGACTTTCACTGATCTGAAACAACAAATGCACCCAGTGTTTAGAAAGAAAGAAAGAGGAAGCTATTCTGTGAAAATGTTTGCTCAGTTGTTTGATGCTGTTTGTGTCTTTCAGTGCCCCCACTGGAAGGCTTTGTCATGAACCGCGTCCAGGGTGATTACTTTGAAACGCTTCTCTACAAAATCTTTGTGTCCATTGATGAGCAGACAAACGTAGCGGAGGTAGGCTTTAGAAATGCGTTTCATTATACTCTGCTGCTGTGGTCCTTGAATGTAATATGACAGTATGTGTGTATTTATTGATCACCTTTTCAACCACAGCCTGTCTTTTTTTTATTATTGTTTTTTTTTTTTTGCCTCTCCTGATCCTTACTCTCTCTTTGTGTTTCAGCTGGCGAATGTGCTGGAGATTGACTTGGACTTGGTGAAGGTGGGTATCCCCTTGCTACATTTGCTGAGTCCTATTGCAATATGTTGACTGAAATAATGTTTTTCTGCAAGAGAATGAAAAAGAAAAAGTTTTTGTAAATATGGATGAACTTTTAAAATTGACATTGACAAACGGGGAGATAGATTTTGTGTCCCCTGTGGCTTTGGAAGAAATTCTTAGACATACTTCTTGCCTCTGTATGCTCAAATGCACACAGTATAACAGTGTGTAGACTGAATGAAAGAAAGGGAGCGGATTTTTTCATTTTTTTCTACTTGATGTTTTGAAAAATGGGCATTTGGTTTCTAATAGCATGCTATTATTAAATTTGGTGCTGGCAAATTGTTGGGTAAATAGCTATTATATCACTTTAGAAAAGTAACATATTGGCATTGCTGTGGAATAGGGTGCAGCACAGTGGAAAGATTGGATATTATGTAGCCCCACAAGGAGATATTTCAACACAATTTTGCAGCTTCATTTTGGATGTATGCTCACACAGACATATTCCAAAGAGGTAGACTGTGACACACACAGCGTTTCAGATTAGATTCATCATACCCCATGACTCTACCGGAGAGCTGAGCAGCACTATTTCAGTTGAATTGGTGCTTGAGTTTGACCCAGTTTCCGCCAGTTTCCTGTTCACTCTCTATCAGACCCTAAGCCAAACTCCCTCACAGTGGTGTGACCTGCAGTGTGAAGAGCTGAACTCTCCTCTCCCTCGACCCCATCTCATTCCTGCAACAGAAACGCAGCACTTAAGAGAAGTGGTTGAAGGGAGCAGTGGCTGGATTCTCCAGCAGAAACCCTGTCACTTCAGAGATGACTGAGATGTCTGAAAGGTCTCCTTTGTGCACAACTTTGCCCATCGTGACTTGAGTTGACGTTTCTCTTGGGTAATGACAACCCTGTGGCCTGAGTCATTTGAAAGAAATTTCCCCACAGTGCTTATTTTGACATGATAAGAAGATGGCGAGTTGACCTCAGCTTGCACATCTGGAGTATTAAGGTGTGGAAAGCAATCAAACCCACTGTGCTTGACTAAGCTGGCCTGTTCGGTCTGGGTAAAATATTTAACTGGCTGGCAAGTGTATAAATGATTGAAATAATAGAAAGTCTGTCAAGCTGTCAAGTGAGAAATACAGTGTTACTTTTTTTCCTTTTAAGGATTAAAAGAACATCACCCAAAAAACATTCAGGTAGTTTTTGGCCATTTTAAAGGTCCCGTATAGTGAAAATCCATAAATCCATTTTTATTGTGTCTTGTGGTTGTTTTAAACTTGGAATTGTAAAGTAAACGTTGTAGAGATGTTTACTTCAGCCATTCCTGAAGTCCCCACAATTAGATAGCCTGTCAGGTTCACAAAGCAGGAGGAATTTTCCTGGGTCATAACTGAGGACCAAGAGTCTTTTAGCTCAGACTTTGTATAAACCTACCATCTCACGTGAGCCATTCAGAATGAGTAGCTGACTCTCAGTCTGCCAGGTTTATTTACTTTTTAGAGCTGCTTCTGCTAACAAATTAAAACAAATGTTCTGCTTTTGGCTGCAAGAGTGAACATAGGAGTCTTCATGAATACCCAGCACCAGAGGAATTGAAGACTCAGTGGATTACTTTTATTATTGTGCCCACAACAGTAGGAATTACCTTGATGTTAGAGTGTTCTGTGGTTAATGTGTCTAACATCACCATCAGTTTTGAACGTATGCCCATGGGTCAGAGCTCTGTGACAATGATGAGGGACATTCAAGGATAGTGGAAACTTTAGGAGCAATTTGAAACCAGTAAACAAGGACTGTCGACTGTGTAGTTGTCAGTCCTTTACGGTGGTTTATTTCTGTCTTACACTCGGTGCTCTTATATACTGTAATTTAATGCAGTTGTATTCCCAATTAAGCTGTTCTCATTTACATATTTCTGTTTCTGTTGTCAGACAACAGAACAAGTATGAAAGAGACTTTTAACACAGCCAATTAAGATAACAAGTTAGCTGGCAGTCACTTCACAGCCATTTCCAAGCTACTGCTCTGCACCACTAAAATACTGATTTTATAAATGTTGTCCGACAAGTGGATATGCATACACACAAGTTAAAAACAGCAGCTGTGCTTTTAATTCAGCGATATTTCCATGTAACACACAGACATTCACGTCTGTTATCAGAAGCGGTCAACTGATTTGATTTTCCCTGTCAATCACTCATACAGAGAATGTCTTTTTCCTGAAGGCTCATGGAGAGCAGTATTTACAGACCTTTAAGACCCCCACACATAACACCGATGTCAGTATAATTTCAACCTGTAATTCTAAAGCTATCTTCATATAGCCAGCAAACTAAGTGCATCCAAGTAGTTACATTTCATTGCACTAGAGTGTTATAACATTAATACATCTTTCATTTTGTGTTGATACCAAGGCAGTGAAATAGTCAAAATGTTTCACAATGAAGTGTTATTTAAATCGATGGGGTTGTTATCCTTGGAAGCAGATAATGAATTGTGAAGATGGCCGATTCTTGCAGTTTGAATTGAAATATTAAATCAGTTCTTAAATAAAAAATCCATCTCATAAATACTTTAAATGTTGTATTTTATGAATTCCTATAGACACCTGCATGGACATAGAGTGTTGTGTGAGTAATAGTCACTACAGCAGAATGGTGTTCTGTGGAAGAAAAGAAAATTCAGAAAAACGTCAGCAGTGAAACTTTTAAAAGGTTATGTCATCGTCTCTGAATGCAGGAGCAACAATGTGACTCAATGTCATGCCAGCATTCGAATAGAAAGAAGTGCATAACAAAAGGGAGACTACCAAGTCTGCCTTTTTGCGACAGTCTCAACACATTTTACTGTGCCTGAATGCTGCAACCCACTTTTTCCTCTTTTTTGTTCAATTATAACTCTGATACACACTAGTCCAATAGGGTGGCAGCTTGATATGTACCTAATAGCTGAGTTCCTGACTAATGATGCCAGATAGGTTTTATGTGGGATCAATCATCTTTTGATTGTGTTTTTCTTTGTTTTATCAGAATGCAGTTTCCATGTACTGTCGCCTTGGCTTCGCTGTGAAGAAGGGGCAGGTGTTCAGCTCAGAGCAGCTCCACCCAACCTGGAAGAACGCCCCATCTGTTAACAGACTCAAGTATGTGATGGCTGTCCAAACAGCTGTTCATATTCTATGCGATCATCAATCAGCTACTACACCCCACCTGAAACTGACAGCATAGTGCAATTCGTCTAACCACAGTCATCCTATCATTCCTATTATTCAGATTTTCTTTTGCAAGAGTTTGCTTTTCCTATTAAACAAGCAGAAATGTAAAAGATGTTGTTTACATTGGCACAAACACTCAAAGAAACCTAACATTATGAAAGATTCAAGCTGTCACAACAAAGACTCCAGAATCTGTTCATCCACTGATATCAATCTTGCAAATCCCTTTTTTTTCTCCCAAATGACAAATTAAATCCATGAAATGCACAATGAATTGAAATGTTCAGAATGTAATAAACTATTACATTGGGCCTTACTGTTTGGTTTGGGTGAGGATGCTTTTTCTAGAAGTCATTGTGGATCTGTTCTCTGCTGTAGGAGCACCATGGACCCCCAGAAGATGCTGCTGTCCTGGGAGCAGGGCAGTCCTGTCATGGAGGGAGGCTCCTCAGCCACCGACACTGACACCACCAGCCTGGAAGACCAAGGTTTGTCCATTCACACATACGCACACACGCACGCACACACACACACACACACACACACACACACACACACACACACACACACACACACACACACACACACACACTCACAGGCATGTTCTAAAGGGTATGCAGATAAATACACATGCTGATGTATGCACACAGAGCACTTCATGAATTCTACTTCCAAAGTTTGAAGCAGCAACACTAATTAAAAAGAAATTAGTAAGAAAGCTCAGTCATGCTGCTGAACATCATTCTCACATTAATAGGTGTTTGTTTATAATGGTCTCATTTTTGGTGTAATTTTAATTTAGTTTTTTGTATTAACCCTCTGAACTCCAAGCAGTGTCTGGGTGTTTCTTCCAGATTTTTAGTCACTATGGGCTCATTTTTCACTGCAGTTTCAAGTCCTGAACCTCTATGAAAGCAGCACAGCCAGGCTACAAGTAGCGAGAACTCACAAATGTCTGATTTGCAGTATGACACAGCTATAATGCCGTGAATCATAAAACTAGAGAACACGAAAGTTCAATTTCTTTGGCTATTTATGTTACAAAATATGAAAAAAAAAAATGGTGCCTCAAGATACTAGAAAATATTTTACTGCTTACATTTTCAATTTGAGTTTGTCACAGCTATGCAAGTCACGACTTCTTGGATGCACTGAGGAGCACAGAATATTTAGTATTTTACTGAATTTGGTTTCTATAAACATTGTATCATCAGAGAAGACTTTAGCTGAGCCAAATCGGATGATTTGAAAGAAATATTACAACTTCAAGCTTGAATTTTGATATTATTTTCTGACAGGACTACATATCACACATAATTAGTTGAAATTATCTTAGAAAGTTGAAAATCTCACTATTCTTTCTAATTTTACAGCTCTGATAAATAGTGCAATCTTGACTTTTTTTTTTTCGAGGTGCCATGCCTTTCAAACCCACTGGCAGGATTTGGGGTACAGAGAGTTCAGCAGGCTTTGTTAAGTTTTTGGCCTTCTAGATATAATCAAAGTGACCCTTGATAAATCACATATAAATCAGTTAAAATTCATTTTGAGAAACTGACAGGGTTTAGGTCTGTCCTTGTAAACACATTTAATATTCATAATACAAGCTAACATCCTGAGTTTAAGAAGAATAACTCACATTAAATCATGCATTGCAGAAGTATTATTATTTCCCTGTTCTATGTATTGTTTTTTTTATGTCTCGGCAGCAGACACAGGAAGTGTTAGCAGCCTGAGCATCCCAGCTGCACCCACCAAGAGGATTGCCTTCCTCTTTGACTCCACCCTCACAGCCTTCCTCATGATGGGCAACCTGTCTCCGGTTAGCGACTGCATGCAGACATCATGAAACACACAAAGATTCTTAGTGGAAAAAGCTTGATTAAAGACGGAATGATTTTATTAACAAGAAAAACTTGGACCTTAAACGTTCTTAATTCCTCTTGTTCTGTCAGAACCTGAAGAGCCACGCAGTGACCATGTTTGAGGTTGGTAAGCTGTCTGATGAGACTCTTGACAGCTTCCTGGCTGAGTTGGAGAAGGTGAGAAAAGTCATTTCAATTTGTTTGCGTCTTCCTTCATTTGCATTTTGACACAAAACAGATGTTAATTTTTAGTGTAATGAATTATGAGTGTATGTTCTCATGATTATACATTCACACAGACGCTTAGCTATAACTTCTATTCTTGTTTTTGTTTCTCGTAGGTGGAGAGCACAGCAGAGGGCGAGGCTCAGCGTTACTTTGACCACGCTCTAACCCTGAAGAACACCATTCTCTTCCTGCGCTACAACAAAGAACTCACTCAGGACCAGGGACCTGATATCCCAAATATCGGTAATTATGCAGTTACACCCGCTTTGTCATTGCCTTGCTTGTAGCCACATTAAAGACCCAGACATCATACAGTATACCTGTACATGTCTGAACACAATAGGCAGGCCAGGTTTGGTTGTGTATATAATTATGAAGCTGCCATGCTGGTTTTAGTTATACCTTCCCTGCCTCCACAGCAAGCTGCCTACAACCTGCACACAGTTCCCTCTGTGCTGTAACTATGTGTTTTTGTAGTTAGTTTTCTGCGAGCAGCAGGCAACATTTTGTAATGGCTGTTTCAGAATCATGTTCAAAAATGCACGTGTGTATGCTACTTTGTAAAATATGAATCATAGTGCTTTTAGTGAAAAACAGGTGTGTAAGTATTTATTTAGGTATACAAAACCATGTGCAATTTGGGTGAAATATATCGTAGCGAAGTGCAGCTAATTATCAACAAACCAGCAGCTTACTTTTTCCCAATTTTCATCTTGACTCTCTATTACTGAAAAGATATACTGACCTGTATTTTCCACAACTGTAGCAAATGACTGCAGTGAATGACTCCTTTTGAACTACTAAAACTTGTTCTGTGGTCTTAGAAAATCAATAAGCAATTAGGTGTTTTGTTTTTTTTTTTAAAGTATCTTCTATTTTAAAGTTCTGTACAAGGCTGGGGAACTCGGCAATGGGAAATGGATCCTCTACTATGTGCTGCTTCTGGCAGACTATATCTTGGTGTCACTCTCTGCTGTCTTTTGTGGCTCTCTGCTGTGTCGGGTTAGTTTCTATTAAATATGCTCATATAAATTACTGAGCACTGCAGCATCCTGTGAATACAGAGTCAACCTGTATTGCTCAGCTAGTGTCTCTAGGGGGAGCAGCAGAGAATATGTCCTCCAACTCTGACAAAGTAAATCTCTGTGTTTCCATGTAGCTACCATTGTGCCACCAGATGCTGTTTGTTTGGTTTGGCTGCATGCCTCATTCTGTTTGTCTTATCTTTCAGTCCTCCTCGAGCTGCTGCTCTGCTGAGGAGTGAGTGCTTTGAGAGCCTGCTGGCTGAAGTTAAACTGAGCCCCTGATGATACAATAGTTTAATGATGATTGTTCATTTAGGAGGGGGTGGTGGACTTCGTTGCAGTGGCTCTTCATCAGGAAGTAGAAGAAAGTTGAATTGTGATTGACATAGAGGCATTAAGCTAATGTTGGCCTTCACTTTGGTGTTATATTTTTATTGTATAACAAAAATCAACTCTTACACTTGATATTGTCAATATGAAGGAGTCTGATTTTAAAGCTAGCTTTTGTTCATCTCTGCATTGTGGATTTCATATATTTTTTTAATATTATATCTATATGTCTATGTATTATTAGATTTATGCTCTAGATTCTAAGTCTACATTGACTTACACTCTTACATTTACAGTATGCTACAGCGAATCCAAGAACGTCAAGTTGTGCTAGTAGAGACTATTCTTCAAAAGTCAGCTTGGAGAACACACTCCTCTTCACACCTCGGCTATAAAGAAAGACAGAATCTTTACTGTGTGTTCTGCATATGATCCGTTGCTCTTTAAAAATGCTACAGTCTGAGGCATCCACACTTAGATAATCATTTTTTTGCTGCTTCTTTTCATGTAAAGAAATAATGTGACAGTTTGGGAAACTGACTTCTCCCTTCCGTGTTGAAAGTCCAATGAGTAGATCAATATCACTCTAACATTGGTTGGGTAAATATAAAGATGATTCAGAAGCCAGTTATTTTCTTTATTTTTAGCTTACCATAAAGACAGGACAAAGAAGGAAATAGCTTTCCAAAATATTTAACTATTTCTTTAAGAATGTGCTTGATCCAAGTAGTTAGTCATGTAGGCATACAGACTTCTCACATAATCATTTGTATCTGGTTGATAGCCTGTTTTGTAAAGAAGTTATGGCTTTCTTTGGTTTTTCCCTCCATAGGTTTCCCTTTGGACATGTTGCGGTGTGAGAGCCTGTTGGGTCTGGATCAGGCCACCTGCAGCCGCGTCCTCAACAAGAACTACAAGCTGCTGGTCTCAATGGCGCCGCTCAGCAACGAAATCAGACCCATCAGCAGCTGCACGCCTCAGGTATGATGCCTGTAGCGAGGGAGAGCAGAGGGGATGCAGTGTTGCATGCCAGGCTGTTTGGTCAAATGGTGTGTGTGTGTGTGTGTGTGTGTGTGTGTGTGTGTGTGTATGTGAGCATCTGAGCATCTGAAATCATTCTGTGTTTGTGTTTTAGCTGACAGTTAATGTATGTGTGTTCTCAGTGTGGCTCTGTTTGCCTTCTCGCCTAGTGTACACACTGGTGTGCCCGGAGTGATTTGTGACTGTGCGTATGCTTTGTGAGCGCTCAGCCTGCAGTTGCCCCAACAACAAGACTACACAAAAGAGAGAGGGAGGAAGGGAGGCGAGGCTCATGAGTAATTCCTCTGCCTGGCCACACTCCAGCTTTCTAGCTGAGCTCAGAGAGACACAGGGAAAGAAGTTAAACTCTTGTTGTGCCATTCATGCTGCTGCTTATTCTCACACTGCTGCGACTCAGTGAAGTGGAATTCGATGAATTCCTTTCTTTGTTTTCTACTCGCATCTCTAATAGCAGCTTCCATTTCTCCCCTTTCAGAAGAACAGACACAGTCAGTCTCATTTGTCTCGGTTATTTTTGTGTTCAGTTGAAGTGTGTGCTTATGTTTATGTGAGAAATGCGATGGAAAAGACATGCGCATGCACTACTTCTGCGTATGTGTACATGTGTGTTTGTTTCTTCCTGCAGCACATTGGCCCAGCCATCCCTGAGGTGAGCTCCATCTGGTTCAAGCTGTACCTGTATCATGTGACTGGCCAAGGTCCGCCATCTCTGCTGCTTTCCAAAGGCTCCAGGCTCCGCAAACTGCCAGACATTTTCCAGGTTAGACCAAACTAATGATTAGTGAGGTATGTAAGGTAAAAGCACAGGTACAAGGGTAAATGAGTAAGAGTTTGATGATACAGATATACTGTAGATGAAACTTTTTCTTTAAAAAAAAAAAGTCCGATACGAGAAGCTGCATGTATGATAAGTAAAACAGTACTGGGTCTGATTATTAATGGGTTTGATCTTGATGTCAGTTAGAGGAGCCAGCAATCAGAACGCTGTCTTCCTCCTTCGTCCCTGTCAACCTTCACTTCTTAACAAAGCACCTGGTTCATCACAGTCGTACTTGACCGTGCACCTGCACTTTCCTCCTTCAAGGCTTCCCAGTGGTTCTGGAATTTTTAACTATCCTGGGAATGTGAAACAGGGAACAAAAGACAAAATGATGCTCTGAATTCTCAGAGGAAGACCGGTAATATCATGCAAATGGGTCACTTTATGAGAACATTTGATAGCATATTTTTGTACTTCTATCTACAAATCAGTCTATTCGTTTAAAGAGTTTCTCTCCATGAGGAATTTAACTATGATAACAACCAGACTATTTACTTCTTCACCTCTCTCAGAGCTGAAAATAATTAACCAAACAACAAACACCTTGATTCTATCTAAAAGCTCCGGCTCAGTTAGAGGCCCACGCAAAAACCTTGGCATGTAAGAAGAGTGTCAGGGTGGAATTGTAATTATTTTAATAGGTTAATGTTGGCATAGTGGGAGGTTGACAAGCTGACATGTCAAGTGGAGTGGAGAAATTGCTGTTTCTCTTGCTCTTTTTTGTTTATTACTCCCCTAGATTGAACCATTTCTAATATAAATAGCACAAGTGGGATTGTCTTACATGTAGAAACTTGATGATGTTGTTATCTTTGTAGTGCAAGGAGGTACTGAAACACTTCGTTGTGCCTGTTTCTTGAAAAATCTTTATTTCACAGTTAATTTCCCAATATTTTATGTCACTCTATTTATTATTTGCTTTAATCATAAAGCTTATGTTTGATGAAATCTGCTAAGTTCAATGTATTTTTCTAAATGTTATTTATTACCCCTCACATATGTTTAGTGATTAGTTGCTGAAGAAAAATATGCTCTAATGATGGCTTAAGGTGCCCTTGGCTGTGGAAGAAATCCATTGTTTAACCATTTCTTGTCTCTTCAGGTCTATGACAGGTTGTTGATCACTTCCTGGGGTCACGACCCCGGAGTCGTCCCTACGTCCAACGTGCTGACGATGCTGAATGATGCCCTCACACACTCTGCTGTTCTCATCCAGGTACAACTCTCACAGATGAGTGATGACTGATTTTCCCATGAGGGGTTTCAGGTTATCTTTAGCCCCGTTTGGATGAGATTAACATCACGCTGGTTGGATAAAGTGTTCCCGGTGGTCCCTGATGATTTACATCATCGTTCTGCATTGGGGATATGGTCTGCAGCAGATAGGAAGATTTTGCAGGAACAACTGAAGCAGAAAGCAAATAAATGAAAATTCATAAATCTGCTTATGTATCAGGAAAAAAGACAAAATGTAAACAAAGAATAGCAGTTTGGTCCGGGCCAGCCAGACCTTTGCTGCATGTCATTCTTTTGCTGTCTTGTCGCATTTCCTTTCCCGTCTCTGTTAGATCTAAATAATAAAGGCAAAAAAAAGCCAGCAAAACAATAAAACATGTAATAAAAAACAGCTGGACCAGTACCTGACATTACAACAACTCATTAACCCTCTGAATCCCAAGCATTTTCTGGTCATTTTTGTTCCAGTCACATTTCACTCACTGTGTGCTCATTTTTCACTGCAGTATGAAGTCTTGCACCTCTGTGGAAACAGTACAACCATGTTTAGAAGTAGAAAAAACTCAAAAATTAGTTCTATGCAGAATAACACAGTTATGATGCAAGAAATAAATGATAAAAATAAAAAGGGATTTTTAAAATTATTTTACAACAGATACCTTTTTTCATTTCATGTACAACATTTTCCCAAGTTCCCATAGATTTTGCCAACACAAAACTGGGAAAAATGGTAGGACTACATACTAGATACTTTACTAATTTGTATCCATACTTGTGTGTCTGTTCTGTGTAAGCGCAGCCTACAGTTCAGCTGAAACATCCATGAATTTGAATTCTAGCGACATGGCTATCATAGCTGAGGCACTAATGGCTCCATGGCTGTACTGAGGAGATTGAAAGGGATTCTGATGAAATATTACAATTTCAAGCTTAGATTTTGTCCTGACTGAATGGTTAGTGAAGGATAAGCTGTTCAAGGACTGTCAGAAAGTTGAAATTCCAAGGATTCTTTCTGTTTTCACTGTTTCTCGCCTTGAAAAATCAAGTAACTTTTGTAATGTTTTGAAAAACAATATGTCTTTCAAACTTGCTGGTAGGTTTTGAGGTTCAGGGGGTTAATGCATTTTTTTTCGTCCTCTTTAAAAATTGCATTTTGTGAACACTCTCATTTGTCTAATGTTGTCTCATTATTCGTGTATTACGTGTGAAATCTCACTGTATTTATATTGTAAACCATGGACTATATTTACAGTCTATGATATGAGCTGTTTGTGTGTGCAACCCTCAGGGCCATGGTATGCACGGTCACGGAGAAACAGTTCACATCCCGTTCCCTTTTGATGAGGAGGATCTGAAGGGAGGTAAGAAACTGTGTATAAAGCTGTAAAATCTCTTAGTAACTTATATGTACACTACCAGTCAAACATTTGGACACACCTTCTCATTCAGTGCTTTTTACTTATTTTCTACATTGTAGATTAATACTGAAGATTAACACTGTTTTGTTTACAACATAATTCCATTTGTATTTTTTCATAGATTTGATGTCTTCAGTATTAATCTACAATGTGTAAAATAATTAAATAAAAACCATTGAATGATAGGGTGTGTCCAAACTTTTGACTGGTAGTGTATATATGTATAGAGTATATGTATATACACTACCAGTCAAAAGTTTGGACACACCTTCTCATTTCATGTTTTTTCTTTATTTTCATGATTATTTACATTGTAGATTCTCACTGAAGACATCAAATCCATGAATGAACACATGGAATTATGTAGGAAACAAAAAAGTGTGAAATAAGTCAAAACATGTTTTATAGTTTCGATTCTTCAAAAGAATCACCCTTTGCTTTGATTACTGCTTTACACACTCTTGGCATTCTCTCCATGAGCTTCATGAGGTAGTCACCTGAAATGGTTTTCACTTCACAGGTGAGTCACTTTAGGTAACTACGTCATGAAACTCTATGTTAGTGTATGTTGTGCCAATACATGTCATTTATGGACATGTCAAAAACCTAAAATAAAGAAAAATATAATACAATTTTTTGTTCTAGCTGGATTTTCAAACAATAGTGAAGATTCTTGTTTTATGTAAGCATACAAAACAAAACACTAAAAACTGAATATGACACCTTATAATGAGTTTTATATATTTCAGTTGTCGGTATGTTTAACTAGGACAGTGCACATTAATAAACATTGCTGTAGATGTGCCAGAGTTACCTGAGAGGCTATGTTTCATTTGTAGTCCCTGGATGTTTATGTACCTGGCACAGACTGAGAGGTGATGGTAAATCAAGAGAAGATTTACCGGTATATTTTTTTTCGCAATCACAATAGTATTTTTAGAAAGCACTATTCTTTCCAAAAACACAAAGCTCAAAACTATAGACTGAAGATTTAGAGGCATGGCAGACTTTATTCATGTTGTAGAACAGAACCCACACCCTCCTTCGGCATTTTTAAGTATATAAACATTTCAAAAATGGTTTGCACAGCAAACTAATGACCCCAGATGTTAGATTATTTTAGGTGTTTACTGATAGAGTAGTTTATTCATGCACCCATTTCCCCCGCCTATCTGGATTTGGGTCATAGTTACCCGCAGGCAAGGCAAGGTAGTCCAGATGCCCTCTCTCCAACAACGTTTTCCAGATCTTCCATGAGCTCACAAGCCAGATGAAATATATAATCTCTCCAGTATGTTCGGGGCCCACCCTGGGCTCTCTCACCAGTCAGATGTGCCCAGAAAACCTCCAGTGGAAGACACCCAGGAGGAATCCTGACCAAATGCCTGAACAACCTCAACCAGCTCCTTTTGGCGCAGAAGAGCAGCAGCTCTGCTCCCAGTGTCTGAGCTTTTTACCCTCTCTTAGAATGACTATGAATTTAGCTGATGATAATTGTGTAATTGTTGAAAATACACATTCAACTAGTGCTTTAACAATTACTTAAAACTGTTCTCCTATCTGCTTATAACTACATGTTTGTATAGTACTTATAAATGATACATTGGGGAGGTTAAAGTAAAATGCTACCTGCTTGTCTTGGATGTTCAGCATTCCCTTAGTAGCTAATATACGCTAGTAATATCAATTTTAATATATTGTCTGTGCCATGATGCATGTAAATGATTCTGACAACCTCCGTCACGCTGATCCTTCATCAACTGTTTTTGGCTTTGAGGGTTTTAACACATCAAACATCATAAGGAGGATTTGAATCCTCCAGGATCCTTTCATTTGTGAATTTGCATGTCAAGCTTAACAGTGACATTTAAGTCTCGTCCTCTTAATACGCTTGCTTTCAGAATAGAATAACCTTTAGAAAAACAATTCAATAAACCTTGTACAGCGCATATCGATAGCATTAACTGTAGAGTCTTATTAATAAATTTGAGTGACGCTTTTTAACTTGTCAGGAGGTGAGGAAGGCACTCGGTTCCAATTGGATGTGTTGTCTGTTTGCTTTCAGAGTTTTCCTTCTCCAACATGTGTGTGCACAAGGCGCTGCAGAAGCTGAAGGAGCAGGTGGATCTGGAGCACCAGTGTGGCTACATCACCATGCTGAACTCCAACAACAGGCACCGTCGCAGGCCGAGTGACAGTACTGAGTGCAGAGGTGCGGGTTAGCTAACACACCCACACTGTTTTGACTGTGTGTGTCCGCGGTAAGATTAGTCAATGTGAGGGTTTCTCAGACAAGACATATAGTTGAATTAGCAACAATGTCCCTGCCTGTGATGGCCATTGGCGCTAATGGTGCAAATTAGATAAATATTGCTTGCAGTCCAGTTTAATTATGCTGTTTGTCTGCATAATTGTGTCCCTCATTGCGATAGCCTTTGCTAATGGACGTGGATCGAACAGCCTTAGCCTTTACCTTGAGGTTTCCGTATTGAATCTTGATGTAACCAATCACAGAATTTATTTTAAATAGACATTCATGCATGAAACACTGCACAGTTGATTTCAACAAACCTTCAATTTTCTCCCATCAAAGGGCAAAAAATTATTTAAAATGTATGCATTTAATGAAGCTTCTAACTGAAGGTTATAGAAGCTGTAATCTGGTTCTGACTAGTTTCCCAGAAACAGCACCTCAGTGGCTTAATGGTGATATGGATTTGTTGCTTCTCTTCAAGGAGACACCCATCTAGGTGGAGGCCTGGACACCAACGGCAGCACTGAGTCTTTTGAGCTTGTGACAGAAGAGAACAACGGGGAAACCAAAGGAAAGACAGACAGTAGGTGTATTTTTTGATTAAATGTCTGTTTATTTTTTAACAGAATATCTTTTAGTGATATTTATTCAGATGTTAATGAGTTGGAGATAGTAAAGGTGTCCAAGAATGAAGGGTAAATTGCGACAAAAGCTCCACGCTGGATTCAAAACCAGAATGTCCTTGTCAATGCTGTGTGTCTCATGTTGTAATTTATGACATATCTGTCCCTCCTCTCCCTTGCCAATCTCTTTCTTTCAGCCCTTTCATGTGAAGATGAGTGGGTCCCTCTTGAACTGTGCTTTGGCATGCCCCTCTTCAGCTCCGAGCTTAACCGCAAAGTGTGTCGAAAGATCGCCTCGCACAAACTGTGCAGCAATGAGAGGTGAAAGAATATTTTAAAAAACACCCACTATCATCAAAACTGGAACTTTTGTTTAAAACGTTGAGAGGAGTGTATATGTGGGTTGTGGCAGGTGTTACACTTAATCTTTGTTGTTGTTTCAGCCTTCAAGAGCTACTTCACTCAAGCCGAAAGCTATCGCTCAAAGTGTTGAGCTTCGTTCAGTCATTCCAGGTAAAAGCACTCTGCTGTTTCTTCAGGTTAGCACTTGAGAATTCTCACTGAAAAGAAAAAAATCTTGTCTGCCAATCACCAATAGGTTCATATTTATTTAGCAGGCATGTTAAAGTCTGCATTCAGCAGTAAAAAATATGTGTTATGAGTTTGTGACATTTGAGAAATCTGTCATTAGCCACCCAACCAATTCTGAAGGATTAAAAAAATCTAATTAGATTTCAAATTTGTGAAGAAATAAGCAGTATTCTCTGCTCTGAAATGCTTTGGATGTGTCTGCCGAAGGTTCTGATTAACAGCTTTTACACCAACCCAAATTAACTGCAGTAATTGTGGAAAGATCTGAGATTGTTTCTAACAAACCAAACAGGTTAAATGTGAATACCAAACATGAATTGTAAATCCAGAGTATTTCTGGCACTTTGCAAGCGTGGACTTACTTACCTATTGTAACACATAAAGCACACAAGGCAACTTACACACATGACCAGTGTAGCAGATGTTTGCAGGATGGGAGGATGCATCTTTTTGCAGTCTGCATGACTGTTCAATGATCTTACTCCACAATTCAGTCCTACGTAGTTCACTCATATATCTTTCAAAACAGACTTCTGATTGTATGTAACTATAGTGACTTTTCATTTTACTTTATTTTATTGGGTAATGAAAAACAAAACATTGTTGTACAAAGCACAAAGTATTCGGCAGGATGTGTTGTGACCAGAAGTTATGGGAGGAAGAAAACAAAGATGTCAGGGAACAAAGAAAACAACAATGAAAGGCAGTTATCACAGTTGAATCTGAGTGCAGTTACACAAGGGGGTTATGTACAAGTCAGATTAAGATTTAAAAAAAGAAAAAAGCTGCTGTGTTGATTTGCAAATGTTTCTGTGTGTGCAAGTATGTTGCAGCCTTTACCTGTGAGGATAAAGCTGGATAAAAAACAAGACACTGACACAGAAACCTGATGGTTGCATAAATAAACAACGAAGGATGTGGTATCTACGTATTTCTAATTCTAACCCTCTCTTCTGTGTGTGTTTAGTTTATTCAGATACTAACTGAGCCTTGAGGACTTGTCCTCATACACTAATTTGCAGCAACATAATTTAGTGTCCGAAGGGGGCTGCATGCTTTGTGACGATGCCAGAAGCTATAAATCAGACAGGAGCCATTCTAGTTTCCCGACTTTCTCCTCCCAGAGAAATGTACCCTTGTCCCACATATCATCCTCTGTGGCCGGTGTTCTGATCTGTGGCCTTTGCTCTGTGTTAGCAGGACGGCAGCCAGCCCTCCGACCTGGACAGCGGCGTGTCGAACCCTCTCAGTCAGCCCCCGGCGGAGTCTGGTGTCCCCCTGCCCGCCCTCAACCTCCTCTTCAAGGACGGGCAGCTGAGGGAATGGAGCGGGCGGGCCCCTCCTCCTCTGGACATCTCAGCCCTGCAGAAAGACCAAGCCACATAAACCACCACCACCACCACCACCACCAAAACTTCCACATTCAGTCACGAGGAAACGGCGTCTCAACGAAAAGGACCACCCTCTTTTGCAGCATCACGTTACACTGAGGGAATTCTTATTTGTGGTCCTGTATCTTCATATCCAATCACAAGGAAATGCCCTCGTTCATAATTCCACCTTCTTGTCCGTCAGTATCCAGTCATGGGAAGATTTAACTCTGTCTGCACTTTGTATTTACCTACTGTATGAGGAATCATCCTTGGCAACACTAGTTACGACCCCATTTTGCTGTTTCCCCCCTCTGTGATTCCTCGTATTCGTAGCAACGCAGTGTTATCTGTTGGAGTGGTGCTATTATCACTATGTATAACAGTGATGCAGGTAAACAGCATTGAACCTGGAAAACGATTTAACTGGAAACGCAAGCGTTGTTTTCCACCGACTACCCCTCCCTCACCCACACCCTCACCCTCCAATCGATGGATGTTTTGTGATCCTTGAGAGCAGAGTGTAAAGTGGTTGATATTGTATAGATGTTCTAAAACTGACCCACAAAATAAACATTGAAGTATTGAACAGACTTCTTCAGGAATCATTTGACGATATGCATATTCTAGGACCAACTCTTTGGAACTCCCAAGTTGAGTTCTGATACAAACCCCTGCTGCCTCCCTGTGTTGTCTCATGTTCAGTGATCCAATGCATGATGCTGTTGCACAACTCGTACCATAAAAATACTTTTCCTCTTGTAATCAATATTGGGGGGCATTTATTATTTGCACTGTGCAGGATTTCTCCGAACTTGTGGATGAAGTGACGTCATGTAATGTTTTTTTTAAATGTTGGATCATTTTCCAGAACGCACATGATTTTAGAGCTCACGTTTATCAGAAGGAAGTGTTTCCTTATGGAAACTTAGGTTAAAAATTGACTGGGCATCTTGAGAAACTGCATTTTTTTAAAAAAATCATTTGTTATCATTCTTTCTCAGCAAAAAACACCAAAGACCATTTTTTTTCTCTTTTTAAAGATTTTTTAAACTTCTTTTTACTCTTGTTACTTTTATTTTGTTGCCTAATTATTGTAGGCCAATCATAAACAACCAGGCCTGGAACTAATCTGCTTGTTTGATTTGCTTAGTTTAGTTTCTTTTATTTCATTAAGTTTTGCAAGTTTTTTGCGATGTCTGTGCTTTTGATTGAGTGCATATAACTAGTAAAACACTGCGTCACAAATGAGCCTACCGCCATCCCTGTTCAAGAATTTGATAAGCTCAACAAAGCGTATCAAATTGAATACAGTGGGAACAGTTAGATCTGCGTTTGACCCAACTCTGTAGCCGCTGTTGTCTGCCAGTATCTCTCTGTGGATCGACTCCAGCTTCTGTGCAGTGCAGTGCACTCTTGGCCAGCACACCACTCTCTCCAAGGGATTCTGCTTACACTATGTTTTGAAAAAATGGGGTTTGTAGTCTAGAGAGAAGGCAACTTTGCTGTGAAGGCTGTCGCAGACCCCAGGGATGGAAATGCTAATGCTTTGCCCAGCTTCTCAGTGTGATGGCCCAAAAAGTGTCTGAAGCCTGTCATGAATTTTCAGTGTGGCTCCGAGAATATAGAGTGCTTTTTATTCCATTTAAAATGGAAACCCAGTTTGCAAAGATTTCTTTTTGAAGGAATCTATCTTCTGCAGTTGTTGACCCACTTGTGGTAGTTGTTTCTAATAACGTGATGCTGAAATAGAAAAAAAGAAGACTAACATGAGGTCCCGTTGAAGCATGATGACTGCGTAGAAACTGTTGTGTGTATGTTGTGTATGCGTGTGTATTGTACACCTCACTGGTGTGTTTTCATACACGCCTACCTTTCACAATAAGAGTTCCCTCCCGATCCTGCCTGTCTATTCTCTAATTGCAGTTACTCAGTCATCCCCCATCCTTCCCCAGGTATAAGTCCACCACAGTGTTTAAAATGCTAGTTTTATATGTCAGCCTATATTTTAGGAGATCTTTGTTGTAGCTTGTTTAATGGGACTGTGAATATCATTGACTGAGTTAATAATGATGATGCTCTTGTAATTAAATGGGTTAAAAAAAAAGAAGAAAGTGACATTCCTTCACCATGCCCTTCCTCCAACCTTCCTCCATCTTCTCCAGATACATATTATTACAAATAAATATGTAAAAAGTATATGAAAATATAAATAAATATGTAATAAGAGCGAACTCTTTTTCCTCCCTGAACATCTCTTGTCTGTTTTCTTTCCTGATCCATACTTGTGGAGGTGTTGAATCATTGTTTCCACTCTGTAATGGCTCTGACTTGTAGCCAATCACGTTACACGATAGTAAGTCGGTAGATGTTTTCCTTGCCAGGTGGAACAGATGGTGCACAAGACGCAGCGCTCCGGATGCTCTGTCCATCTGCCTCGCGTATACACTTGTTCAACTATCCTTGTAGATTTATATGGATGCTGAGCTGAAAAACAAATGTATGATGTGTGGTTGTGAAACCTTCGAAAGCACATTGTGAGAGGCTTCGCACACTTTGTTTTGTTTGTGGGGAAGATTAAGGTGTCAGTCTGTGTCTGGCTGTGCCCCCACCGGACAGGTGGAGCCCTGCCTAATTGACTATGTCTCCCAGGCCTCCCTGCTCCAGTAATTTCCCAGCACCACAAATTACAGTGTGTTACCGGGGGGCACCAGGGGCGTAAACTAGGTCACGCCACCTGAGGATAGGAAGCTCCAAGAAGCGGTCAAATGGGCTGCGTGTCACCACTCTAACAGTCTATTTCTTTCCTTGCACCTTCGGCGTGCACCGATATAAAACCCCCTGCTCTGAAAAGGTGTAATACATCTGCTGAATTCAGTCTGCGCATTTGTTATTTTTGACTCCTATCATATGCATTGTCAAACTGGGACTGCTGCAGGGCTTCATGCTGAAATAGGAGGAAAGCCGGGAAGAGAAAAAAGGGAAAAAAAAACAAACACATTGTGCACATTCTCAGTACGTGCATGAACTTGAGCCAAAACTGATAAAAAAGGACGGTGAATGGTGAAATGATAGCGGCCTCTTGCACACCGCATTCTTCGGCTTTATCATCTTTACATCATTTCAAGTGAGACTAGAAGTAGATAATCTTCCTTTGAATCATGTTGCATCATTATCAGGTCAGTTCATGATGCTAGTTTATCTCTCCTGGTGCCAGCAGCCTCAGATGCCTTTTGCATTGAACTTACCTACAGTCTGCAGCGTCTTAGAAGTAGTCCAAAGAAAAGAAGACAAAAGGGGAAAACAAATCTATTTGAGCAAGTCTGCAACATATTTCATGTTGATACAGTGAACAGCTTTAGAGAAATTTCACTCAAAACTGAAATGTGAACATTGTGGTGTTGTGAGAGGAAAAACAAATTCCATTTGAAATCAATTACATAATTCATTGGCCAAATTAAAAATGTAGCCTGCTGCTGGTGTTGCTGAACACCCCTCAAAAAAGGTAAAAACAACAGGTTGGATGAGGGATGAAACATTTATTGATCCTATCTTACCTATAGTCATAAATGTTGCAGTGTATTTCTCATAGTCATACCCACAAGAATCTTCTAATATGATTTTCTACACCCCTAAAATGGACCATACCATTTCTAAAAGATGAAATATCTAACATTTAGATGTCTAGAAACAACTGGACTATTTTTTGTTGGCTTGTGTCCCTGCATTATGTTCCCAACAACGTTCAAACCCGAAGAAATTCTTCATTTTATTTATTATATCAGTTTCATTTTGGTGCCTGTCAATGCCCCCAGTGCAGGAGAGTGGATTAAGTTCATTGTAGAACATTAGATATGGGATCTATGTGGGTAGTTTACACATCTAATTGTATAAAATAAGAAGATAAGTGACTCAATGCAACATGAAGAAAGCTTTAACACATTACGCTAATGGTGGCACCAAGTTGAATGATCCAACACTTGTCGGCGTTGTATTCAAACTATGTTGTTTTGCGTATTGTATTAATTGAGAAACCCCAGACCCTCTTCTCATTTTTCAATTTGCACATCCTTTCTTTACCTTCTCTTGTTGCTGAGGTGCAAACCAAGAAGGCGAGAAAGAAACATGAGGAGGGAGGAGCTAAAGTGAAGGATCTAAAATGTGGAAGGCAGATTAGATTATCTAGATTATGGGTTCAATACTTTTAACATGTTAGTAACACGTCTGACTTCCTCGCTGCCATGTTGACAGTGTCTTTGGTTGGTTGTGAGGGTCTGTACTTCATTGAGTTCCTATTGTTGGTTTTGTGAGTCTGATTTGTTGGCAGTTTTTCTCGAGAACACTTTGTTGGGGACCTCTGACTACTAAAGCGGTGTGTAGCCCATGAACTGGTGTAATGGATTTGATTCATCATCATTTGCAGACTGCAGACACTCTGTTAAACGAGCGAGATGCCGTAGTGATTGGAAGACTTCAGTCCACTGAAGCATGCGCCGATGCTGCTCTCTGTTTTCTTTACGGCCTTTTGAAAAAGTTGGCCTCGCCGTTTGTGTGTATACATTGTATAGGTTCATCCATTCGTTCAAATCAAATTGTTTTTATCACATACACAGTTGTACAGAGTACAATGCATAGTGAAGTGTTTTGTGTTCTTGACACACAGGAAAAGACAAGGGCACCCAAAACAAAAAGCCTGTGTAGATATATAAACAATATATACAGAAAAGATCTAACAATATTTACAACCTGCAATATATATCTATACCATAGACACTTTACCATAGCCAACACGGTGCCCGCGGGCGCCTGGTTGCCCGCAGAGACCATGTGAGTTGCCCACACATGTTCTAAAAATAACACTAGTCACCATGAAATTCCTTATAAAAAATTATAGTTGCTGTTCTTTTTGAATCAAAAATACTTACATTAATACAGATTTAAAATCACAATATTTATTATATATATATTTTTAAAAACAAAAATGTCTTCGGTGTAAACAAGGTAAAAGTTCCTTGTCCGAGTCAAAGTTCACTGCGCATGTCAAACCACCACGTCACTCTTTGCTGAAGCTTCCGGGCGCAGACGCTTTGGGAAGTAAGATGCTGTTTTTACCACTAAAACATGACAGAGAAGTGAAAGAGAAAACACTATTTTCACGATGACTGGGAGGAAGAGTTTTTTCATGACAGTGAAAGATAAATGTATGTGTCCTATTTGCGGGGCGACTATTGCGTCGGCAAAGCGGCACAATGTGGAGAGATGCTACTTTAGCCGCTACAAAGCTTCCATGCTAACTAGCCACCTGCTAGCGCACATAGACTGTATGCGCACCACGGACAGGAGAAGCCAGCTTTGGCATCTACTAGGCGGCGATACGTTTCTTCCTGGAGAAAAATGTACCATTAGAAAAGCTTGTTTCAGTGACTCCTCCATGACGGGTCGGGATACAGGCTTCATTGTACGATGCAGAGGTGATCCAGACTTCCCAACATTCCTACATTACCACTGCATCATTCACCAGCAGGACATATGTATGTACAAAAGTGGCCGGATTTGATCATGTGATGACTCCTGTCGTGAAGATCATAAATGGCTCCAAAGCCAAACAACCAGGACATTGAAGGTGCTGCTGGAGGAGCTGTCAGCTGAACATAGTGACCTGTTACTACACACAGAAACCCCATGGATCAGCAGGGGACCAGTTTTGCAGCGTTTTTTGTCACTGTTGGCCGAAATCAAAGAGTTCATGCAATCCAAAGGGGAAGACACCTTGCTGCTTGAGGACACTGAGTGGATTCTTGCCCTCGCATTTTTAACGGACATCACTGGGAAACTGAACCATCTGAACTGTGAGCTGTAAGGTAAAGGTAAGACATGATAAGCTCTGCAATGCCAGGCTTCCCACTAACACACATTTACAGACAAAGAAAGAGGTAACACATGTTGCCATTCAAAACACCGTACTATTACACAAAAATGTGAAAAATAATTTGTTGAAAACGTGTAATGATTTGTTGTTATGATCTGTTAAAAATGTTGCAATGCTGGTGATTAATACTAATGTGATAGGATTCATTTCAAAATGTGAAAGAGTTGATTTTTTTTCTTACATCACTGATAATTTGTACAAACATGGGACAGAGTTCATGAATTGTTCAAAAATGTTACAAAGGTAGTGGTTTGTACAAATGAAGCATGATTTGATGACAGTTAATGTTTTCCTAAAAATGTTAGAAGTGATAATTTGCACAGAAATGTAACTGGTGTGATTTTGAACAAAATGCTGCAAATATGCTGATTCATACAAAACTGCCAAGAAAGATATTTACCAAAGTTTCAGAGATGGGATACCTCTGACTTTTAAATATTGGAACAGATTTCCATGTGTGTGTGTGTGTGTGTGTGTGTGTGTGTGTGTGTGTGTGTGTGTGTGTGTGTGCGCGCGCGCGTTTCCTACCGTCATTGTTGTGGAAGTCGTTGTTAATAATTATTGTAAGGAATAATTAACATAAATGTGATCAGACAGTCTTTTTTACATATTATTTTCATTATCATTATTATTGTTTAAAGATGATGGCGCAAGTTTGCTATTGAGGAAGTTTGTATCAAACAAGGTGCCGTTCGTACTACTCAGTACCCTTGAAGTAGCTCTCAGGTTCAAAAAGGTTGGTGAGCCCTGCTGTAGAGGGTCATGGGGGCTTTGGTAGCTGGCATTAGGACAGAAGTGTGGTGCATGGATGACTGTGGCTAAGGTGGTAGAGTGGGTTGTCCACTAGTTGCAAGGTTGACAGTTTTATTCCTGAACCCCTCTGCATGCCAGAGTGTCCTTGGGGAAAACACTGAACCCAAAGTTGCTCCTGAAGGCAGGTGAGTAGCTTTCATGGGAGCTCTGCCGCCACTGGTGTGGAGGTATAATTGTGAATTGGGAAACACTGTAAAGCACTTTGAGTATCACCAAGATAGAAAAACTCTAAGAGCAGGCCATTTACAGTTAATTTAGAATCATATATTTCCTTCCATGAATGTCTTTGGACCATAGAAGGTAACCAGAACATTGTACATTTGCACTCTGAGGTTGTTCAGTAATGCCTCATCCCGTCTTGACCTGAAAACCTGCATAAAGAAATCTGATTTGAACTTTTTGACCCCGGCTCGATCTTACCTACAAGGGAAAGCATTCAATCTGGATTACGCAGGGTTTCAGAGAAATAACAGAGTGTGATCCTGTGCAGCTCCAAGAAAGCTCAGTCTCTTAATTAACCTGATAGTCTTAACGAATGCTGCCCAAAGGCCTCATTGCTAATCTGTTGAGTCTTTTGTGTCAGTCGAGGCCTCTCTGCCTGTATAAACTGTATAAACTACTGTACTTGATGACTTTGCAGCTGTAATCAGTCCTTCCAGTGGGCATCCAGCTCAGCACTGAGGTCAAACTCAGGCTCAGCCGCTCTACAAAGGTTTTTCTGTCTCTCCTCTTCATGGATTGAGTTCTTTTACAGCCTGTCAGACATGCTCACATCCCTCAGCAGCTTCCTCCCTCTCACTCACAGCCATGCTATTTCCAGGACAGGTGTTTTCACACAGGCGCTGCAGCAGCGTATGCCATTTTGGGACATACTGAGCACATTCCCCTTGCCTGTGGGATACAGCGGTGAGGAAAATAGCCCATAACCGAGAGCGAGTCTAGGCAGGCCACGAGACACAAACGTAATGGAGACATTAGGTCCCACCAGGAGATGGAGAGCAAGCAAATGACTGTGCAGCTTCAGTTCACACAAGGACAGACAGGTGGTCAGAACAGTAAAAATATCCACAGATGCTGGACCCCCTCACTGTGCTCTTCACTGTGGAGCGCTGTCATTTGGAACAGGACAGCACTCGTCTATTTATGGATTCACCCATCCAGGGTGTAATTTGTCTGTTTTTCTACCCAGTAAACAAACTAAATATAGAGGAGACAGTGTAAAAAAAAAACAACTTCATAACAATGTCTATTTATTTTACAAATATATGTAGACTGTCAATACAATATATACAGAATAAATTGGCTTCAGGCAACAGTATAAAACTTTTGTTATTAGAAATCTAAATGTAAAACCCTGAAAATGGGGTATCTTCTGGCACAACCAGAGGATTTAGTTGCTTCAGAGCAGATGCCTCATTGCAGAATCTTACCTCATGAGTCATTTTGAACAATATAAATGTATTGCTTACCCATAAAAATAACTTTTGACTGTAAATTTGGACATTTCTCTTACTTTAACTGCAAAGTACATGTTACACAGAAATATTTTTGATATTTCTTAAAAACTTTTTGCCAATAATTTTAAAAAAGTTACAACTTTTCTGTAGCTTTAAAATCATCCACATTTAAATTCCTGAAATAACAATGTCAAATCGCTAGTAGTAGTATTATTCCTCACTAGGTAGTGAGGAATGCATCAGTGATGCTGCTCTTACACCTTCTCATGCTGCACTTTTTGTGTTGTTTTCAATACAGATTAATGAAAAATCCTCCATATGACCAGCGTAAACAGAAAATTTGGATTTTCGTATATGAAGTATGCAATATAGTATGAAAATATGAACACAGAGGTGGGTTTTATGTTGTCAAAATATTACATTAACACATCTCCACCATTTCTTTTGATTTTGATAGACCAGTAAAATGATTTTACTGCTATTTATTAAAGATCAGCAAGGCCACTATCATCAGCTACCTGAAACAAAAATGATCTGGTGCTCAGGAGGGGAGTTAAATAACTAAACCTGCTTTTATGCTTATACTGAACTTCACTCAAAGCCTGCCTATGCATGAAATTAAAAAATGTGTGAGAATAGCTGTTCAGACAAAACCCCCACTTTATTTTAAAACAGCCTTTAAATGTTCTCATCTGTAGAGCTCGGAGGCGGGTGTTAAAGGTGCACTGGTGAAATTTACGCGCACTACCGCTTTAAATGCGAAGCTGCGTGCGGCTGGAGAGAGTCGCTGTTGATGCCGAGCCACAGATCAGCCTGGAGTAGTTGCGCAGTCTGCGAGGCGTCTATCAGGACGGAAGACGAGTTCATCTGCGGTGTAGGTGAACACACGGCAGCGGGTCCCGTGTGTGTCGAGGATTTGGATTTCAGTTCGTGGTTCCGTGTTTTAACAGCCGGCGGACGGAACTTTACGCAAGAGGGAAACGGCAGGTGAGGCTACACCTGCGGGATATTTCTGCTCGCTGAATCTGAAACCAGTTTGTCCTCCCTGCACCACTTGTTGATGGGAAACTAAGAGGCCATCGAAACGTTCGCAGAAAACGGAGATATTCATATGCGTAATTTGGATAAAACCGCGTCCGAGTGCAGGGCGGAGGAAGTTTTACCCTGTGCGGCTCTGTGGCAGATGGTGGTGATGTTTGGCGACCGGTAACAGGCTCTCGGCATCAGATCGTATTACACAAGCTGCCACCGGGTGCGCAGCGGCATGGGGAACCAGATGGACAGGCTGTCACATTTAAGTTACGCAGAAGTTCCCACGGTGGACCCGAACGGCGTGGACACGGAGGACGGCCCGCGGATCGGCGTTTCGTACATATTTTCCAACGACGACGACGAGCTGGAGGACGGATGCGCGGTCGATGGCACCGAGAAAGACCCGAATCAGGAAGAGAAGCAGTACGACCAGCGCGACGAGGTGGAGTGCGCCGTGTACAATAGAGACGAATGTATTTACGAGAAGAGCGCAAAGTCGGCCAGCCTGGAGGTTTACTCTCCGGAGAACCTGCTGAACAAATGCAACGCGGGAGACTTGGTGGAGTTTGTGGCCACGGGGCAGTACCCGCACTGGGCCGTGTACGTGGGCGACTTCCAGGTGGTTCACCTGCACAGAGCCGAGGTGAAAAACAGCTTCCTGACGGACGCCAGCCAAGGCAGGAGGTGTCGGATTGTGAACGACTTGTACAAATTCAAAGCGCTCGGCTCGGACATGGTGGTGCAGAACGCCATGGAGCAGGTGGGCTTGAAGGACCGAGAGCTGAGCTGGAGGAACTCTGAGTGCTTCGCAGCCTGGTGCAGGTTCGGCAAGAGGGAGTTCAAAATGGGTGGGGAGATACGGATTGGCAAGCAGCCGTACAGGTTGAAAATCTTCATGTCGGACAAACACTCGCACGTGCTGGAGTTTCAGAGTTTGGAGGACATGATCATGGAGAAGCGCAGGAACGATCACCTGGGGAGGACAGCCGTGCTGCAGGAGCTGGCTGCTCATTTCAGCAGCGTGGGGGAGATCAAAAGTAGAGATCCAGGAGATGAATGATGTCCGCCCTCTCATGCTCTGCCACACAACTGCTTTGCGACAACTAGAGTAGCCTTTACCGAACATAATCTGTCCGCCTTTAATCTATAGCAAAAGCCTTCACTCCTTTAGTTTCAGCTGGAGATACTTCACTTATGGATTTCTGGTCCAGTTCATGACAGTTTTATTGCCTTAAAGTCCTCAACATCTTCTGTTGTTCAATGGCCTTTCAGTTACATGAGATAAATTGATTAAATCTGTAGCTGCAGAAGCCCCACAGAATGTATAGTTTTCTAAAGAAGCTTTACACATCTGTCTTAAGCTGTTCTGTAAGTAGAGAGAACGTTTCTTTTATTTATAGCGTGTTGATCTTTGTGCGGTTCGCCCAGACAGCAGCGAGTCTGAGCTGCTGACTGGATACAAGCAGGATTGTTTCTGCCTTTAAGGGTAATTCTCACACCAGCACATCTGAAGGAAAATGTTGTCTGTGCTGCACCGATCAGAGTCTGTGTTCACTGTATCCGAAGTTTAAGTAAACCATGAATCACTGTCTGTTTCTGAAATGAGTCTTGTTCTCCATGCTGCTGGAGCTGATTAGCTCCTGGAACACACATCCATCCATTAGCAGGAGGGGTGGGGGGGGTGTTGGAGTGCATCCCAGCTGACACACGGTTCATCCCGGACAGGTTTCCAGTCCGTCACAGGGCCAACACAACTACAACTCGCTCTCACACCGGCAGCCAATTTAGAATCACCAATTAACCTGCACTGTTGCTTTATTTCAGTTGAGATCGAGCGTATGTGCTGCATATTTCAAGAGCTCCTCGTGCCATCTCAAGTGTTTCTTGGAAATTAGTTTAATTTATCGAGTTTAAAGACATAATTGTTCGTCTGCTGCAGAGGAAGGTCTTCTAAACACATCAGAAACATTTTTTTTTTGCTCTTGAGATCTTCATTTCTATGTATGTTTATACATGTTGTGCATTCCTTAGTCAAAAGCGCATGACTGAACCCCAAAGTTAATATATCATAAAAAAGTGCCTGTTACCTTAAAGTAAGTAGTTGTTGAGAATCTTTATTTGTCTTTTTGTCAGTTTTAGCTGAAGATTCATCCATTATTCTGGTATAAAAAGCAAACAAGTTTCATAAGTTGAAGTCAAAATGAATCCTGTTAATGGTTAATAAATAATTTACTAATGTTTGTAAAAGCCAGAACAGTTTTGGGGTCAGAAGACTGTGAAGAATTCCTGTGTGTGATTTAACAATATGACTGCTAACCTTGCAGCAAGAAAATGTGGACCGAAATCGTTTTTTTTTTTTCTTACAACTTATTAGGCTTTTTATTAATGTATTACTAGAAGAAGAAGAAGAAAGTCAGCCCGACTTTGTTTCCAAATGGAAAAGAAGAAACATCAGTCAATCTGGGATTCCAAAAATCTGCTTTAAGGATTTGTAAACATGAATAAATAATGACTTAAAATAATAATAAAAAAAGCTTACAAAGGCACAGGTAGAAATTTGTACTGTTTGTATTGCAAATGTGCACAATTTCGAGGTTTTTATGAGCTAACTTTGCATTTCATCTAGGTGTTTTGGCTCACTTTTAATAGAGGTGTCACCATGGTAACCTAAGCTGCAGGGATAATCTGCTCTAGCTGCACCAGTTCAGACTATCAAAATGTATAATGCCTGCTTCCTCATTAATCAACTCCCTGCTAAAATAGTGGCACAATTTGCGATGATTTCAGGAGCCAGCAGCTGGAGAGGGAGCACAAAAGGTGCTCTGGGATTAATAATTAACAGAAGGTGCCTGAAGCGATTTTTTTTTTTTTAATTTCAGGGGACCCAGAAGTGCTACTTGTGGCCCTGCCCACAGAACCCACACACGGGTGGCAGGGATGAATAGGATGTGTTGGATGAAAAACTTTTCACAGAACAACATAGTCACTCCTCCGTTGTCATTTGTTGGAGCTACAGCGAATATTTGCAGCATTTTTAGACCATCTGTCCACTTTCGTATTAAACTGGGACTCCAAAGCAAACAGCAGGTGGCACGTTGACCATAATATTAAAAAACTAAATTTGTTTTCGCATATAAAATCCACTGCATAGTTTTTGTGGGCTTCCAGATAGTAAACTGTTTTCACTGCAGCCCTGAAGAACATGATGGAACATTATTATATGTTTTTTACAACCTCAGTGCGATCATACAACTTTGCATCAATGGAAAGAGTTCTCATTGTGCCACGCCAATGAGGAGCTTATTGGTTGTTGTTATGGTTGGACGCGCCTGGATTATGCAGTTTTGTGCCTGTAAGCCTTGGCATCAGAAACAGTAACTCTTAGTTGTTATTTTCTTTGTTTTGCACTTATTAATTTATTCTAATAGTTTATTATTCCTGAGAGAACTGAGATGTTGCTCCAAGGCAAACGTTGATTTCCAACACAGAGCTTCTTATGTAAGCTGTAACGAGACACAACAAAAGCAAACCTTTTCACTTCACCCACAAAGAAATAAAGTTTATTGTGCCCAAACAGATGTGGTGAGATGGACTATTGTGGCTAGTGGAGGTAAATGTCGACCCTTAACAAGTATGTGGTAGACTCGCTTCCTGCACGTCTCTCTGGGTCCACTTCTTTATGCCTCAAAGTTTTTAAACTGCGATCACAGTTTTTTTTTCAATGCAAAATGACTGCATTTTGCTCTGACTTGCTGAAGATACAGTGAAGTTTTAAACCTGTAGCTGTCTGACTGACAGATTCAAGTAAGCTGGATTTATTGAACTTGAAATGAAGTGTGACAGTCTGTCAAATGTATTAATATACTTCCATAATCACCACAGGGAACAGACTGACTAATATTG
The DNA here is from genome assembly GCF_022539595.1 of Amphiprion ocellaris. Classification (NCBI taxonomy): domain Eukaryota; kingdom Metazoa; phylum Chordata; class Actinopteri; family Pomacentridae; genus Amphiprion; species Amphiprion ocellaris. The sequence continues at coordinate 9,105,596 of NC_072780.1, forward strand.
TTTGCTACACATGGTACAAATTGACCACGCTGGGAGACGTCTGGGTTCTGTAGGATCCGTGTGCTGCCTGCAGGTTGCTTTCATGTTCCTTATAGCTCTGTAATCAAATTAGGACACTGTAAACTCTCCTTAGGGTCTTGTCAAGCTCAGCTTTTTCCTGAGTATATTAGACACGTTTATATTGAACCAAGAGTCATTTAACAAGACAGGAGTGCATCTGTGCAGATGTTACTGCTGTAGCAGCAAAGGCATAATATCCTCTGGTGTGTAAATGATGGAACAGCCTTCATGTGAGTTGCAATGCAGATAGCTCCGTTCTAAATTACAGCTCCTGGTTGCTGTGATGTTTAATGGACTGCACAGGGGATGCATTTGAGAAGGAGGAGGCTATAGGTGCCGTGCTTTGTGAGGAGTTTTTCCTGCTTTTGTTTGTCACTTCAGCTTCTGGATACAATAATGTGCGGTTTGCCAGTGTTTTTGGCTCTTCAAAATGAAGCAATGTCTAGATTGTAGTCTCAGTGTGGCGCTATGCAGAGCTTTTCCTCACAGTTTAATTTAAAGGAAGGAACAAGTGGAAATATCCAACATTTCTGTCTATAATTGAAGTCTGTCTCCGGTCTTGAATTAACACCTAAAAATTCATCTTTGTGTATCAAAGTCGCACAGTTAGAATGTTTCCCAAGAAAATAATCACTTAAATCCTTAAATCAGCTTAAATGTAACATAAAGTTGTAATATTGGAGTAATGCAGCCATAAATGCTTGAACTGAAAAGAATAATTATACAGAAAGTTTTTTTTAGTCTCGTTATGCATGAAACCCTGGAAGTCTGAAGACAAAGACAATCATCAAACACTAAGACTGTAATCAGTACATTATCAGTAGGGTCATTTTGTTCATGATGTGTCTTTTAGCATATAAAAAAACATCATTAGGATATGTTAACAGGGTAAAAAATATATTTCTTTTGCCAGAGGGGCTCTTTAACCCTTTGACGCCTATTGTCGCGCATTTGCAGCATACCAATTTCATTCAGACTGCAGCCGAGATAGCATATCCATTCCCCCAATGCTGGTTTGTGCACATTCAATATGTACCTAATGTGTGTTGAAACAAGAAGAAAGAAGGCAGGTTGGTGCTCTAAAATACAGAAAAAATAAAGAAATTGATTAGTTTGGGGACAAGTAAAAAACCATCCCAAAGATGTTTTTACTTAGAAGTTTCGTAGGTCATAAGTTTGGACTTTGAAGCTGTTTTTTCCTATAGTTTGTACAGTGTGTCACCCAACACTCAAAGATTTGCTGTAAACAGTTTCAAATGCCTCCTGAAATCATTATACAGAAGAAGACTTTCACTGCAAATTGCCTTACTATGGTTGTGGGTCTTTTTATTTCATAGATATGCTCTTTGTCAATACAATATGTTCCTTATTACTATTCCTTGTAGTATATTGCTACTGGCCATGAATGCTTGAGTCCTTGTGATGCTTGGATTTGGACTCCTCAACCTCTAAATTAATATCACCAAGTGTATTTTTATCTTTATCTCCTCTGTTTGCAGTAAATGGGAATAAGTCTGACTGCTCTTACAGTGAAGCAGCAGTCATCCAGCATTAACTGTGTCTTTGGCCCCTTTCTCTTGATGGGATGTGAAAGCTCGGACATAGCAGAGGCAACCAAATTATAATCAACTGTCAGCGCTCGCCTACAGGTTCCTCCGCCCGCTTCTTCTACCGTGTAGGTTCGGCTTCTGCAAAGGTACTGATGAACTGATGGAATTAGTTGAATTATAGGTGCAGCGCAGGAGTTCTTGCGCCAAAATCTGAGATGTTTGTTGTCAGTACACCGTGGATGAGGAATATAACGCAGCATTTTCAGAAGCAGATGTGTTTTCATAAGTACCGTCTATTGTTGGCTACATGCTAATTCACATTAACACCTTAATAAACAGCGGTTCAAGTCCTTGGCTGCTCTCATCGTGACCACACAGAGATTTAGAAGAAGTGCTTATTTCAATATGTTATCAAACAGGTGCTAACAAAAGGCCAAGAACATCATTAGAAACCACATAATGCTTAAGATGTTTTTTATTTTCTTCACAAAAAGCCCAAAAAAGCTTTCAACTCAAGGACTTTTCACTGCATTCATTTTGGTTCAGCTAAAGAGTATTATAGTGCAACCTAATTTGCACCAGCATCTGCATGTTGAATTAAATGCAATGCCAGCTGGGTGATAATTTCTATAAACACTATGAGGAGGTTTGATGTTATTCTCTTTCCATTATTGTCATAAAAAATGTTATTGAAGGTATCCGTAGAATGTTCATTGCAAAATGTTTCATTCGTTTTTCTGCCTGAATGTCTCATCTTGGAATATCCGCTCATTACTTTTTATGGTAATGTTAGACACTCACAGCACTTGCTTAAGGTTAAGGCTGTTAAGATTGTTGTCTTGGTTAAATTGGGAAAACAATTCAGATGGGTAATTTCGATGAGACAGAGTTGCACAATGAGGCAAGGCGATGCTGTCATTTTCCATCTATAACACGAAGCCTATGGCCCTACGAATATTCCTTACACTGTTGCCAAGCAAAAGAAATCTCACTTGTAGGATAAGTTTGCGTCGAACGAAGTTAGTTTTTTCTTGTAATTTCCCCAAAATGCCAATTTATTGTCATAATGATGAACAAAACAACAAAAATATAATCAGTTACAAAATATAATAGAAGTTGTAAAACTGACCCTGTGGCTGAATTCCAGTGAAATGAATTCCTGTACAGCAGTAGAAATTTAAAAGTCAATTGATCAGGGCCTCCAATTGAAGAGAAAATAAACAGAAAAGACCAAGTATATGGCGCCACAGGGAGTCCCACTTGGGTTCCTCTCCTAACAAGTAATTAAGTGTGTATAAGCTCATTGGAAAGTTTACACTGCATGTGAACACTAAAACCCTCGTGGCTGTTTTAGCATTCGAGTCCTGCTTTCTTTGTGGCATGACCTGTCTGGACAAACAGAGAGGATGATGGGAAAAGATTGGTTGATTGCACCTGCCATGCTGAGAGTGAGTAATAACCAGCCCCAACAGCAACACGGCTGCTCTCTGTGTGTCAGAATCATGCCAGGAAATCTTCTCAGTGCCTCAAGGACATTTATTACAGTGTGATGTCATACTTGAAAGACTACTGGGGAGAAAATAAAGGACTAAACATCAAGCTTTGGCCAAAAAAATTTGCTGTAATGCAATGGAGCAAAACAAGATGATTAATCACTGGCGCGGTGAGTAATGGGAAATTTGAAGGGCTGTCATTCTGAGATGAATCCAATGTACAACTCTGAGCTGAGTGACCTTTGATGAAGAGCAGCCAACTTGGCCATCAGCTGCAATTAGTGGATAACAGTAACAGCTAAGATATAATGTGACTATAGTACAAATATAGAGAAGTGGGTAAGTCTATGATTTAATGCTGTAATGTCAGCAATATCTATTTAAAATATGCAAATGATAGCTACTGTTAAGCTTGATTTATACTCCTCTACTTTCACATGTGGTCTCCTACTGTCTGCCTTGTTCTCCAATCACTCCACCAAACTACTAGTAAGCTGTGGAGCGTCGATGCCACTCTGTTAAGGTTCTTCATCTTCTTCAAACAATAGTGGCTAAAACAGAGTTAAAGCTGATAAATATTGAACAGCAATTAGTTTTACCAAAATCAACGCAATGCAGAAAAGGCAAAAGAAGCTGGAAGCTATGAGCTATGAAATGAAGAAAACAGCATTTGGCTACACTGGCAGATCACTGGCTCTTGCATTTGCCTTTTGAGCAAGTCAGATACGATTGCAGCCTATTGCATATAAGACTTTTCCACACAGAAGCATCATGTTTGTGTGAGTCGATATGTTGTGTTTATGCAGCATGCTACTTCCAATCAGAGCAATGATACTTGTGTGTAGTTATATTTCTAGACAGCTGCACATCAGATTATAGTGTAGACTATGCAGCTACACCCATAGGCTTCATAAAGGGATAGACAAACACTCTGTAAAGAGTGTTTGGTTTTTCTGAAAAGTACCTTTGAAGATCAGTGTGGTATCTCTGGTTGTCACCATCTTCCTAACTCTCAGTTAATCTAGAAATGAGCAATGATTTAGGACACCAATGGAGCTGAGGACAGTCCCCACCTATTACTCAAAGCAGCTGCACCCTTAATTTTGTATAATTTTAAGCCTTAATATAATTTAAACAGGTGAATTACATTAAAATTCAACCCCGTATAGTTACCACAGACAGGGAAATAAGCTATAGAGACCATAACTATTTTTTGTACCAGATTGTAAACATTTTCATTTCTACTGTAAAGTTGGGCTTTTAAACATGGGGTTCTATGGGGAGTAACTTACTTTTACAGAAATCCTTAAGTGGACATTTGAGGAACTGAAACTTCATTTTTTTTGCCCCAGAGGTTGTCATGAGGCTACACTGTACTTACAGCATTCGTCTGACTCACCAAATGTAGATTTCAGGTAAAAGCCAGCCTAGCAAAACATATGTTGAAAATGGCAATGCTGAGAATTTGGATGGAGAAATATCAGACCAGCTTGTTTCTCGTTTTGTTTTTTTACTGGCCATTTTGATGACAGTGCTCATCTCCAAATACTGACAAGCCAGTAGAATGATGAGGAGGTGCAGCCAGACACAGCACCTTCCTCCTCTCCTTCATTGACCAGCGGTAGCCTAATTTCCACCAGCACCCTGTGGGTCAACAGCACCCATGCATGGTGGTCGTTGTGAAGAAGAAGAAGATGAAGCCTTTATTTGTCACAAATACATTTTTACAGCACTGTGAAATGTTGTTTTCGCATATCCCAATTGGGGTCAGAGCGCAGGGTCAGCCATGGTACGGCGTCCCTGGAGCAGGAAGGGTTAAGGGCCTTGCTCAAGGGTCTGACAGTGGCTGCATCGGGGTTTGAACCTCTGAGCTTCTGGTCAGTAGTCTAGAAACTTAACTGTTGTGCCACCACTGCCGTAAACTGATTCGGTATGGAAGCCGTAGGATTGATTCGCATATTTGATTTGACGCAGGTTTTACGTCAGATGCCCGTCCTGACACAACCCACTGCATTAATCCAGACTGGGACCGGCACACAGAGGACACCGGTTTGTGCCCCACTGAAGCTGCATTAGACTCTGTGAAACTACAACTGCAGAAATATAAATCAAGCTTCAGCCAACATTAGCTGCTGGTCATCCTTAGACCAAGTAAGTCCCCAACTAGCAGAAAACTACAAAGTATATTCAAGGGAGCAATGGAGCCTTGGATATTGCTCATGAATTCAGCTTTTTATTTGCAAGAGGATAATTCCTCTACTTCTTTTTTTAAAAACTTAAATCCTCACTTTATAGCTGTATTCCATCAAAATTTGCTAAAATTTGTCCAAGGTTGTCTACAAAAGAAAACACTTCAGTTTGTGCTTATCTCACTTAGTTTTTCTATCACAGGAAACACTGTTTCCCCAAAATATTGCCAGGAGCTGAGATCATGTGGTTTGAGATGCAGAAGAGACAGGTGGCTCCATTGTCTGGTTGGGCTTTGTTTGTTTCTGCTGCTGCGCTGGTCTTTCCAATGGCAGCGCTCGCAGGCTATGGTTGTTTGAACTGGTCATTTGGAGATGACAGGGCTTTGTGTTTACTGGGGGGCACCCAAGTCATATTTATTGAGTTGTTTTAAACGCTCCCAACAGGCTTCAGGGTAATTTGCATCAGCTAAGTAAACACACGCTATTACAGTCATGCTTGTAAAGCGTTGCGCAACCAGGTTTATTAAAGCTGTACTCCTTTGATCTGTAGTGTTTGACAATCTAATACATCTCTATCACATGTCCTCATAGCAATTTAATGTGCACCAATATATATTCCTTTATGCTATGGAGATAAAAATCACTTTGCTGCGTGATGTGAGGCTGGAAATTCAAAAGCAAATTTGCATACTGTAGCCCAACAGTAGAGTCTCCTCTGTGTTAACGCACCATTAAGCCACTAAATTGGAGGACACAAGGGCAGCGTGTGTGAGTCAGAGGACGTGGAAATCCAACAGTTTTACTTTATCACTGCCTTATCTGTTTGTGCAGCAGTATATAGAGGCAGCCATCAGCTTTGAATGAGAAGAACAAACATGCCACAAAGAATTAGATTCAGTTTACTACAAGTGAATTTCATTATTTTGTCATTGTATTTGGGTGTTTTTTTTTTTACTTTAAAAAATCAATATAAAGCTCCTGTCCAAACAGCTGGGTGATTATTTCATTTAATTTGGCAATGATTTCATGTTTAAACTTTAATTACTTTGCTGTTGTTCCACACTATTCAAAATGGATGTCTTCTATTTACCTTATTCTTAATTATCCTTGTTGACAGAGTCCCCATTCACTCAAAATGTCTCCTTAATTCTGCCAAGCCATGTGTAAAATTGTGCCAGACACAGATTAGTTGGTAATTCTTCTGCTAACATGTAAGTATGAGCTCATTTACTCTAAGCTTTGCTCCAAACTGAAAAATGTACAAGCTGCAGATGCTGAGTAACACCTGAGCTCTCTGAGTCATTTACACATTTTTATTGCATAAAATCCAGACTGTGTGAAGCGAAGGTGAATTTAGAGTGCTGTTTCTCTCTTGCGTTCACAGAAAAAAGATCTGACTAAATGTAATTATCAGTGTGTAAATTACTAATAAATATGCAGTGTACTTATGCGTCTGTGGGATCTTGGGGACACATTACAGCCGAATTGTGCTCCTTTGGCTGCATCCCTGCATTTACGTCCTCATTATGTGACAGCCTGAGCTCAGACTGTGTTGGGTTGGATCCCTCCTGGCCACAGTAGTTCCACTGTCTAAAATAATCAGCCTATTACAGAGTCTTCAGAGGCTGCTGAAAGTAAAGCGAAGCTTACAAGGAGGGGTAACGAGCAGTAAGGCGGTACTCTAAAATCGATTTGCATTCTGTCTCTCCTCCTTGTGCATCTACAGTTCCCCTTTAACAAACACATTAACGGCAACTTTCATGAGGCTGCCTGAGTAATTACTTGTTCAAAGTGCGATTCTCTTGAAAGCACAGCAAACTGCTCGGCACCTCAATGCCAGTTTTCACATTAATTATAAATGCATGTCAGTCTTTGTGAAGGCTGTCATCTACTTGCAGTTGTTTTCAAACAAAAGGTAATTTTGCAGAGTTCAGCCCGTCTTTCTAGTTACATCAGCGGAATTTTGGCCACTTGCAAAAGTGATTATCGACGTGTGTGTGAACTGTTATAAAGAAAAGAGCACCCTCATAACCGCATAAAGAAGAAATTGTTCCTCTACAGATGTGATGTTGGTGTTTTTTTCCGAGGTTATTGCCTAAATATTACCCGACTCTTCACACTTTCTGCTTTATTGGATTGGAGCACATGATGCAAATAGGCCATAATGGCATATTTCTCCTGAGCTCCCCACTGAAACACAGCATATTGGTCATATAATTTTGATGGCCGGTGGAGTGTGGGAGGCGGGTGGGTTGTTGAGCGACAGCCTCTGTCTGCTGTGAGGCTGCAGACAGCTGAGGGCATGCTCTAACTGGCACTTGCCATCTGTCTGGAGATCTGGGGACCAAGGTGTTGCTCCAAATGCATCATTGTCATCTTCATTGTGCAATCGTGAGAAGGCAATCTATCACCCTCGCAAGCTGGTCTCAAGTTGTTGTTCGTTTTTCAATTCAGCAGCTGGGGTCAAAGTTCAGGAAGAGTGAGAACAAGACTGAGGACTCTACATTGAAAGAGGGAGATTTGAATTTTAGTGTTGATAATCAGCTGGGACTTGGACACCCCCCGGTGCCTTAATCAGCTTCAGGAGCCTGTCAGTCTCGTCTCCCTCCACAGAGTTAAGGGCTTTTCCTTACCTGTCCCTTCACAGAGGCCATTTGCTCAGATAGTGTCAGTATGCTGAGCTTCCTTTGCTAATGATTCCACAGGCGGTTGAGGTGCTGCCACTAACAGCTTTGCCAAAAGACGGAATTGACTCCTCTGGTGTGGTACATAATTCTTGCAGGGAGGTCAGCCAGCATGTAACACGAAGTATCAGTATTCATGAAATTTTTCCCTCTCCTCAAAACCCCTCGGCTCTCTCGGCCTTGATCTGTCGTCGTGTCTGGGGAGCACATTAGGCCATATGAGCATCCATGTACTAATTGCTGCTCATTTGCATACATTTTTGGCTTCCAGATGCCAGGGGTGTGACAAGCAGGGATAACAGCTGGCTGGGTCAAATCTGCAGCATGCGTGAGTGAACTTTGACCTTTATTAAGGCTTTAATTCCAGGTCTCTGTATCAGGAATGTCCTTTATTAAAATTCCCTACTTTAAAGCAGATATAATCCATATTTTTAATAAAAAAGGATTAAATAACCAGAGTGTGTAGGACGTGAAAGCGTGTCGTGACAAACTCATATCACCTGACTCTACTGTGGAGATTTACAGCTACCTTCAGGTTGTTGTTTTGATTTTATGGCCTCCAGTATTACTGTTTAGGCTCACTCTCATTACACTGAGAGTACCATTTTTGGCTACAGCAGGTAGCTGTTTTTAGTGAAAAGCTCTAAAATCATACTGTAGATTTAGGACCAGATAGCCAACACACAAAGTTACTGACTATCTGGTGATAGTCTAAGTGTTTATTTAATGTCTAGTGTTGCACGAAGAGAGAGTAACGTAATTTCGACTCTTGGTATGTCATGTACACATTGAAGAATTGACAATAAAGCTGACTTTGACTTTGAACATATCGGAGATGTTAGCATCTAACAGGAGATGGTAAGGACCAAAACTAGAGCTAAAAGCAGTTCTGTGTCTGCTGGATGTGTAAGTAGAGCCAGTATATTGACATGTGGTGTTAAGTTCATGGCTTATTTTTGTAGGTTTAAAGCTCTGTAAAAATCACAGGATGAAATGCGGGGTGAACCTCATCATTTCTTAACCCAAACTACTAACTGTTAAAATGCCGAATAACCGCTGTAACGCCAAATCCTAAATCCCGAACATTAAACCACTGTATAGGCTGTGTTTTACTTACCTGTTAGTATTTTCATTCCAGCAGTGTGGCTCTCTGCTCCAATGCTCTATTGTCCACCTACTTCATGTAGAGCAAATGTCAATAATCCTGTATTTATTGTTCATAACTTTATTTATTCCTGCAACATCAGAATCTGCTCCGTTTACACAACACTTTGGTTATTTCAAACATCCTCTTTTTTTCATATCTATAGGTGTACATAGTAGTTAAAAAAATCTCATTTTCCTTGTTTAAATGCATGTGTGTAAGTTCTTTATACGCAAAGAAAAAAAACGGAGTCAAAGTCCTGGTATGTGTGCACACATTTAGCCAATAAAGCTGATTCTGATTCTGCAAGAGGGTAAAGGATAAAAATGCAGTTTTATACTTGTGCCTCTGGTGCTCACTATGTGGTCCAGCTGCTGCACTGCAGTCGTTGCCAGGCAAGTGCAAAGCCTTTTTCAAATCCTAACCTTGAAAGACAATACTAACCCAAGGCTGGCATGATGGAGAAAATTAATCTGACAATCAGGCTTTACCTGGAGGAAAAAAATCAATAACTGCAGGTCACTACTGAAATAATATGAGATGAAAGGAAGTTGTGAGGTAAAACTCAATATAACCCAGTATGAATTGTTAGTGAGTCATTAATTGAAACACTTTGTTAAACATTGAGGTGTAGTGTCCTTTATTCAATTAGTTCTTCTGTGCAGCACAAGAGCCAGAGAATGAGAAACTTTGAATAGATGCTGATCTTGTTTTTACTCAGTTTAGAGAACAAAACTGGAAACCTTGTTTAAATATCCAATATGTAAAATTGGCTCTGTGTTTACTGCAAACCACACTGAAATTAGGATGCAGATCATAAAACAGTGGTAAAATAAGAAGCAAAGAGGTGCAAGTTGCACTGCAGTCTTTATAGTCTTCAACCAGAGAGAACTGGAACAAAACCAAAGAACCTCCGTAACCCAGAAAATCAACAGTAATCCACTTTGATATTTATTGAGCATGATGTGTGCTACCCCGGTAAGTTTGCTCCGTATTTGTATTCACAGTGTGGGTAAAGCCGAGAATAATGAGCTCACACTCATGAGGTGCATTTTCATCACCTTCTGCTTGGTGGGTCAGCCAAACGGGAGGAAATTCCAGGGCTACAAGAGGCTTGATTACGATAATAACATCAGCACGGATAACAAAGGATGAAGTCATTTGCGTGGGGAGCACTAGGCTTGAGTCTTATTCTGATTAACACAATGGTGTTTTAGCAGCATGTAATATCAGAGGGAATGTTAATAACAAGGTGAAGTGTCACGCAGTGCCACCATTTGAAAAGCATCAAGTAGTCCAACTATACTTGCAAGTTTTTTTATCTCTGTTTCTGGCACTGATTGTACAATAATGTTGATATTAAACTTGTATACGGAAGCTTTCTAGTGTAGTGGAGGGTAAAATTGTAACCATTTTGCAGCCTCTATCTCACTGAAACACAATACTAGAGTGATATCTACTTCATCAAAAAACACAAGGGCGCCTGCAGGGTTACAGAGTTACAGTCATCTATATTGTTGGGAGGAAAAAAAGAAATGTCCTGCTATAGTTTGCTTTGTTTATGCTGATTCTTGCTGTGTTGTCATTCCTACAGGTTGCTTTTTATTTCAGTTTTATGTGAAGCGGTTTGCAGTGTCTACTTTGGTAAGTGCTGCCCTGTAAATAAACCTCCTTACTACGTTAATATTGTCATCATAATGACATATCTACCTGGATTCAGTTATCACATTCAGTGCCTCAGGAGGCTGCATTCACAGCTCAGTAAGAGTGTGGCTCAGCTCTCAGGCCCAGCAGGAAGCAGGTTATGAACCCTATCATTAGGGGGAAAATGTCACTGTGTATGTGTTTGTGAAAAAGCACTACATAAGAGTGCGCTCTTAAGGGCCGAACAGAACTACACCATCAAGGCAACTTACCTGTCCTTGCCTGCCTGAGGCTTGTACTGTACTGGATGCAGTATGAAAATAAGCTTCACATCCTCCATAACCACATGGCAGCCCATCAACCTGTCCCTTCAATGGCAGGCATACATGTCAGCCACGAGAAGGTCCCCGTGTTTGCCGAGGTCAAAGTCATCTGTCATCTGGAAGAGACGGCTGGCTGCTTCCGTAGAGGTAATTGGTAGCATTGCCGCCTTCTAGGGGAAGCTTGACAAAAATCTTGCCATGTGTCAAGGAGGTTCGTTCGGAGAGCACAGGCCCTTGCTTCTCTGATGGCTGGCTATGCTGAGACACAAACACACACAAGCTGAACGCGACAGCATTTGAAAGAGACACACATCCGCGATCACGCGAAGCAGCAATCAGAGGCATTTGACACTTTCTGCCCCAGATGAAAAAAGCACTACATCCAAGCGGCTTTTATCGTTTTTCCCACCCAAGTGCCCCAAAGAAAATCATCACTTGCAGTGTAAATTGTGGGCGTAATGAAGCGTATTCAAAGAGAAGCCAGGGCTGGAGTTTTACACCTGTTAACAATGCTTATGTTTAACTGTAGAAGTGGTTTGAAATGCGACATATTTGTGTCTTAGAAATCAACCTTGGAGATGTTTTAGCTCCAGGTCAGGGATAACTTCCAGTCACATTTCCAGGGTAATTCTGTGGTTGCCAGGATACAGACCTTCATATAAGGAGTAGTTCCAGTCAGGCTTTATGAGTAGACAGCTGAGCCAAGTAGTGAAAACCAGGGAGCTAGTCAACCATCTGTCTTCTAATGCTCTTGTTTAACATCTGCTAAGGAGGCTACGTTCCTTCCCTTTTTTTGGTCAGTTTTTTTTGTAAAACTGCAGAACAAAGTGCCTCTAAAAAGTATTCACACACCTTTTTATGCTTTTCAACTTTGAATCATGGTCAAATGAATTTGGCTGTTTGAACAAGAAATTACCAAAAGAAAACTCTGCCATCTTAAAGTGAAAACAGATTTCTAAAAAGTAATATCTATTGATTAAAAATATAAAATGTAAAATATGTGATTACATCTTGACCCACTATAAAATGGCTCACTTAATTCAACACACGTGCAGCCAAATGGTGCTTAAAGTCACACATTTAGTGAAACGGAGAGTGAGTGAACTTGAGTGCAGTGAACGTGCCTCAAGTTCATGTGGTATAGCTCAGATGTATCTGGAAGAAACAGTCACTGGTGAATCAGTACTTCTGGCTATAACTACACCATGAAGACAAATGAACACTTCCAGCAATTCTGTGAAAAGTTTATTGAAAAGCATCAAATACGATTTTCAAGTCACTGAATTGAAGAAATATGGCACAATGAGTGCCTAGAGCAAGCCCTCCTCAAAAGCTGAATAGCCATGCAGGAAAGAGACCATTAAGGGAAGCCACCAAGACACTTGTGACTCCTCTGAAGGAGTTGCAAGCCTCAGTGACTGATATGGCCACTGCTGAAAAAGCTCATGTTAAATCTCAACTGTATTTGCCAGAAGACACGTAGACGACTCTTAAATCAACCGCAACAAGGTTCTTTGACACCAAAACGAAGCAGTTTGACCATCAGACTATATACTATGTTTGGTGTACAACAAACACTGTACATCGTCGCATGGAGGTGGCAGCATCATGGTGCGGGAATGCTTCTGGACAGCAGGTCCTGAAAGGCTTGTAAAAGTAGAGGGTAAAATGAATGCAGCAAAGTAAAACTAATTCCTGGAACAAAACCTGAAGCTGTTTTCAAGAGAACTGGACTTGGGAAAGCTTTGCTTTTGAGTAAGACAGTGACTTGAATCATACAGACAAAGCAACACAGAATTGGTTTAGAGTGGCCAAATCAGAGCCCAGACCTTGACGCAATCGAGAAGTTGTGTCTGAGCAGTTTTGTAGAAAAGAACTGAGTAAAATTGCAATTTCCAAATGTGCAAGGCTGATTGAAACGTATCCACACAGGCTCATTGCTGTAATTGTGACCAAGGGTGCATCTATTAAATACTGACTTAAAGCAGATGAATACTTATGTAGTCACTTACTTTTGTTTAATATTTTTAATTAATAGATATCATTTATAATTTTCACTTCAACCTGAAAGACTGTTTTTGTAAATTCTTGTCAAAGAAGCAACATTAAATTAGCCACGATTCAATGTTGAAAAGCAGTAAAAAGGGGAATACTGTATATGACAAACTAAAACAGGTAGCAATGACATTTGGAAATTGGACAAACATTTGGAATACATGCCTGGAATTTCCATAAGGACTTGGATTTATTGAATGGTCAAACTTGAAATGGGAGTAAATGAGGGAAATGTTTGTTCATTTGTTACGTAATAGTACGTAAATTGTCATAAATATTCAGTACTACTGCTTTAGTGCAACCTACAGCAGCAGCCAATAACCTAACCAGTATGGCTCGCTTTTCCAGTTAGTTCTCCTCTGAGACCTTCACCTTTTAATCCTCATAGCAGTGTTTGCTCAATAGTAGAATGGCTTCAAGGTCCACTGGGAGACTCAAAGTCATCTCTGCCCTTTTAAAGCTTGTCTAAATAGAGTTGCACTTGAGCCAGTGACTGACCTCCAAAGAATTACTCTAATAAATGGTACAAAACCTTGTCAAAGTCATAATATGTTGATTCAAAGACCACCTCTGGTGACGATAAAATTTTAACCTTGTCCATATGGTTTATTTTATATGCCAGAAGACCATGAGCATTTCTGCCTTGAAGTTCAAGTGCACTGATGTCAGTCTCAAAAACATAGATTCAGACTGCTGGAGTTTTATACATAACTAACCAAATTCTGCCAGCTTGCAGTGGAACTTTCTGTCTTGTTATTCTTCAGAAGCAGTTCAAAGTTTCCACTATCAATACTAATAGTTTTGCAGTGTTTGAGGAGATGTGAGCTGGTTTGCTTGAGCTGAAATAAGTGGGAGGAATTTGTGGAAAGAGAGACGGGAACTTGATAGATCTGCATATTCTAGAGGAAGAGGAGTTACATCTAGGCCACTTTGAGGCAGGAAGGGATTATTTTGATTGAAAAAACTTGTAAATTTATAACTTTTGATTCAGAGAAATTATTTTTTACAGGTTTAACTAATCAAAGACTACAAAGGTGGGCCTCATATTTGTCTAACAGTAGAAGCTTCCGGTCTGCAGAAAGTAATGAAGGTCTTGTCAATATCCATCACTGCATCCTTGCTGTGAGTCATCTGCCGCTAAGTAAGCAGCAAATCTGACAAAATTACACTTTCCAAGGCTAGAGGTGGGGGAACTGTGTCTAAATTTAAACATATGAAAGTTAAGTTCAACTACCAAGGGCCTTTTGATACTAGTGATGTATTTTTTCTGTAAGCTGCTGCAGAATTTTAAGCATCTAACGCAGCTGCTGTTGCATTAGAGGAGTTTCCACGCTCTGCTTTCCTTTCACACAAAGGAATGTCAATGTGTCATGTAACCTTGCTGTTAATGTTACTCCGGTGGTCTCTGCTGGACCCAGCGAGGTCATTCCATTTTCCTTTGCTTTTCATTTCTCTACTCATAACCGTTTTCTTTTTCTTTTTTCTTATGACTTTCCTCGCTCTATATCTGGTGAAAGAGGACACAAAAATGCAAACAACTGCTATGTGGTTGGCCCGTACCCTGTGGAGATGTTCCTCGGCTCTGCTCTTGACAGGCTGAAAACGTTTTGACTTTGGTGTAATTGAAGATCTGTCCCAGCTCTTTGGATTTTGCTCAGCAGGCAGGTGCTGGACTGCAAGGTGAGGATGGGGCTTCAGAGCCCCTGAGCAGCTGCGTGAGATGGCTCAGAGAGGGGCGACCTTCAGAGCAATGTGGGCAATGTCGTGCCTCAGGAATGTAGATGATGGGAGGTGGGCTGCCTGGGTGGACAACGCTTCAGTAAACATCTATGGGCTCAGCCTTCATGCCATCTCATCACTTCTTTTAACATTCAGGAGAGTGATAGGGAGGGATGGGAAAACGGGGAAACATCCAGTGATGAAATTTAGAAAGAGGCGATGCAGAGAGAGGCGCCAAAAGATGTAAGGGATTGTTAGTTAGACAGAAAATGTCAAATGCTACTGTAAAAGATGTAAGATTTTAATTGTCACTAGAGTTGAGGAGCAGCAATAAATGATGCGCAGAAACTTTTGGAGATGTAATGTGGTGTCTTCTATGCAGTATTTTAAAAACAAATACAATAGTCCTAAAGTTAGTTCTATGTTTCATAGGTAACAATGTCTAAATTTGTCAAAATGTGAAGAGATAATCATAACTGTCTCCAGTACTCAAAAACGACAAAAGATTTTATTTTTGTTATTATCCTAATGTGAGAAACAACACCACTAGCTAGAATGATTATTTGTTGGGAAGCCGAACAAATGGGCAACACCAGTAGCGGAAATTGGCAGCCTGATAATGAGGATCCTGGTCTTCCTCTCATTCAGCTGTGAGATGGAGACAGTTTTAAGGAGAAATATTGCTATGTTTTGTCAGTATAGATTAGAGATGTGTTTTCTAAAATAGGGTTTCTTATTATATACCTAAAATCAAACCTTCAGGTATGCCACAGGAACAGCGGAAGGGGTAAAAATGATTCCATTAACTGATTAATGTTGCAGATAGAAAATAAACTATGATCCAGATGATCCAAAGGAAAGGTGGGCTGCCACAAAATTAAAACTGCCTGATTTCCAGTGTCATAGAAGAGATCAATCAATACTGTCGTAAATCCTAAAGCCTGACTAGTATTTGTGCGAAATTTTTTTAGTGATTTATTTTAGAAGACATTTTTCCCCAGATTAAAGACAATAATTGATCAAGGCTGCAAGTTTTTAAATTTAAGTTTGAATGACAGGATACTTCTGTGATGGGAAAGAGAAAATCTTTTAGAGAACCTGAGTGGGCTAATAAAAAAAGAAGGTGAAGAAGTGGCTAAAAGGGGAGATGAGAGGAAGGTTGGTGAATCAAAGTGCAGTTCCTGGGAGATAAAACCTTGTGTATATGTGGTCCACTTTGTGGTGACCATGGGGCCAGCTGTGTTTAACAGGAAACGAGCTGCTTTATTCTCAGCTGCAAGGCAAGTTTCATTTTGTCACCGCTGCACTGCTTACACAGTGTCGGATGTGTGATCGAGTGCTTCCCTTTGTTAGATAAAGCACTAAGCGCAGTTGAGTATTTCACAATCACTGGGTGATCTGGTGCTTGTATTGTGCTGTCTCATTATGAATCCTCGCAATCAGTTCCTGATTTTTCTTTTTTCTTTTTACCCTTTCCTTTGCAGGTTAGCCTTGAAAACTGACTTGCTAAACAAGCAGAGATGTAAATTCAAGGATTTGTACATTAAAAATCCACTAACACCATTATTTGATGCCATTTGTACATGCACCAGCATTAGCCTTTGAGTTCCTTTGCGTCGAGCAGTTCAAACCCATAGAGCAGGAGAGCGCTCGGATAATGGCTATGTACGCTTTGTGACGTGCTGAGATGCTCTCCATCGCAAACGTAATTATGGCCTGACAGCACTGCAGAGGCCCTCACAAAGGCTTGATAATCAGAGGCTGCTGATCGGAGCATGCAGCTCATGACCAGGAGAGGCAGCGACGCTGAAAAGTAATTAAAGTCACCCGTAGAGTGGTGCCATGCAAACTGCACTCCCAGCTTGCAACAACATCCCGTCTCGACTTCTCACGGTTCTATTATTCTCTCTTTTTCCTTTTCCATCCACACTCTTGTTTCATTTCTCTCCCACCACGCAGCTGCATTTCTTCCCTTTACCACCCTCCTAACCCCCGGCTATCTTCTTCTAAAACTCTTTTCTCTCCATCTGTCCATCATTCCTCCGGCCTCTGAGTGTTTTTCTTCCCCTCTCCATCCATCACCTGCTGATTCATGAAG
Organism: Amphiprion ocellaris; assembly: GCF_022539595.1. Lineage (NCBI taxonomy): Eukaryota > Metazoa > Chordata > Actinopteri > Pomacentridae > Amphiprion > Amphiprion ocellaris. The sequence goes on from NC_072780.1 coordinate 9,122,555, forward strand.
GTAGAAGCTGCCTGTTATGTGTAAAAGCAGGGAATAAATGAACTGCAGCATCCCTCAGCTCTGCACCTACACACTCACACATTCCAGAATTGAGTTTACCTGAAGCTTTTATTGTGCGGTCTACATTTTGTAAGTTATTATGTTGCTGCGTTTATTTGCCAGAGAGCACAAATGCACAGTAAACACTTCCAGGTGTTGTAGACCGGAGCTTTACATGTGTACTCCTGTATCTCTGCATGCATAATTTATTGACTCATGTGCATCTTCTAAGATCTCAAATGTGTGACCAACGTTTCTTTTTGTGTATCTAAAATTATTTGCTGTGCGGGCTGCAGCGTGTGAGCTTATCTCCGGCTAAGCCTTTGTGCTATGCAAAGGAGTGAAAGCTTACCCCTTCCATTACTCCCCTGTTCATAACCCCCCGTCTCACCCATGTGGAGCTCAGAGTAAATGGAGAGAAGGGGTTGAAGGCCTTTTGCGCAAGTATGTGGATTGGTGACTTAATCCCTTTTTCAACTTTTCATTTTTGGCACAGTTCAGGCGCCGTGTGCAGCCCAGCGTCTACCCTGGCACTGTAACTAATCACAGACTGGTAAAGAAGGTAATATCTACTCCAATAACTGCTCACAGTTTCTCTTATTTAGGAACAAACTAACTATCTAGTGACATGGTGATGAGCAAATAGAGCGAGCATCAGTCGTGGATTAAATGAGTGTAGACAGATGGTTGGAGGAATGTCTTTATTTATTTCCTCCCCTGAGGATCAATAAAGTTCACTTCAAGCAGACATAGCATGCTCATATGTTCATAAATACAGGTGCATTAAATTGAGTGGTTTTATTTTTGCTGCAAATAAAAATGTATGAATGCAAGTTGCAGCTCCTTACATAGCTCTTTAGTCCTCGGCTTTATTTATTTCTTCCTTTCAGCAGCAGCAGGAGGAAACTGTTTTCAGCAACAAACAGACAAACAACAAAACTTTACTGTACTCAACCTCCTCGGCACCAACCAGCAGGCAGACATAGCTGTAAGCTGGTGAACAGAGCGGAGCATTTAGCAGGTAAAGGGAGATTTAGTTTCCTGCAGGAGTTGGAAAAACAAAGCTAAAAAAGAGTGAATATGGAACTCACATTCTTCAAGAGACTCCACTTTAATGTTTGTGTTGCTCTGTGTCTGCTGGATGTGGGAATTAGCAGCTATTTCAGCTTAAATGGTGATTTTTCGTGTTCTGCTCACAACTTTTCTACTGCCCCCAAGTGGCCCACAAAACAATCAGTTCGTGCAACTTAATCCTGTGATCCTTTGATTATTTATTTTGCATACAGCACTTTTCCAAGTTACCCAGAAGTGTTACCAATATTTGAAAAAATGGGGGATTGTACGTACTATAGAGAGTTTACTACATGCATGTTTATTTGCAGCTGCACAGTGGATTGGTGGTTAGCACTGTCACCTTGGAGCTAGGAGACCCCTGGTTTGCATCCCCGCCTTCCTGGGATCTTTCTGCATGGAGTTTGCATGTTCTTCCTGTGCATGCGTGGGTTTTCTCCAGGTTCTCCAGCTTCCTCCCACAGTCCAAAAACATGCTGAGGTTAATTGGTAACTCTAAATTGTCTGTAGGTGTGAATGTGAGTGTGACTGTTTGTCTCTATATGTAGCCCTGTGATAGACTGGTCACCTGTCCAGTCATCCCTGTCCAGTCATCCCTCAGATGACTAGAAATGACTATGGATTTGAAATTAAGTGTCTTAGAAATGCAAGTAAAATGTGCTTGCAGTGGTCACACACAGATAATTGTGTATGTTCCTTACTGCTCCACAGTTTCAGAGAATTGTGAAGCAACAACGCTACCGGCCCAGGCACCCCTAGGCTGGAGGCCGGTAACACTTTCAGTACTTGTCTCCTACGTGTTGCGTGTAAACACCGCCTACAATTCAACCGAAACATTCATGGATCTTTGTCACATGACTGCCGTCTAATGCAAACTTACTTTTCTTTTTTTGTTACAATTTTGCACGAGACATATAGACTCAAGTGATTTTGATGAAATATCACAATTTGAAGCTTAGTATTGATTATTTTTCCTGATGGAACTTCCCGTCTTACATGATTAGTTCAATGACTGAAATTTTGACTGTTCTTTCAGTTTTTACAGTTTCTGGCTCTTATAAATGGCTCAATTTTGGTGTTTTTAAAAAAAAAAAAAAAAAAAAAAGATAATATGCCTTTAAAACCCAGTGGTAGGTTTTGAGTTTCAGAGTGTCAGATTATCAAAAACGCATGAATGGATGTTAATGTTTTCTTAATATCTATGAAAATAAGGACACATTAACATCATTCATATTTACGAATGTGATATGTTCAGGAATCAATTAGGTGCCTGACAATCACATCTTATTGTGTGCAACAGTCCCTTTCAGTGATGAAAACACTGCAAAAATAGAGATTTTTATTGTATAATCAGGTTGTTGCTAATGATCAACATTAAAATGAATTTTAAATCATCCAGACTAGATGTAACTCAACCACTCTGTACAGTTTGTTACCTAATCCTCCAAAAAGCAGTTGCATGAAAGTGTAATAACATAAATGGGATGTACTCAAGTACCTCCAAACTGTGCAGCACTTTCATAAATGCCCTTCCCACTCCTGAATTAGCTTCTGTAAATATGCTCAACGTCCTCTCAAGCGTGAGTTTTTGGACGCGAGTACACAAGCAGGACAAGGGTTAATGCTGCTGCTGAGTACAACTGATCTGTGTATTTTCTCTCAAGTACAAAGGGACCTGTGTGCTCGACTTCTAATCCATGGGCTGGAAACGAGCAGCAAGTTGGCTAATGGGCATTTTTAGCGAATAAGAATCATTACAAAGCTCAGTGGCATGAATGGCCGCAGCCATAGCCATCGTATACTCATTTAGTGGACACAGCATAGTGTGGCAGAGCAAATCCCCCTACACTGTGCTCTTTGTTCAATTTTGAGCTAATCTCTTTGGCCAGTGCACTATTTTTTCTCTGCCGTCAGTTAAATAAACTGCTGATTTCTCATTTTTTAGAGGGAATTAGGAATTAAACAGCTTATTTACACCCCCTTGTATTCCAAACAAATAAATACATAGAAATGTAAACTCTCCCTATAGCTGGTTTAGTATTCCTTATCATATTTTAAGTTTCAAACTGTTTATCTTTCCTCGCTTTGTCTTTCATATTTTGAAGAGTTGTTTTGTTGCCCTCCGACAAGAAATAAAACAACTCTTGACTGGGCCAAATTCCGTCTCATAGCATGATGATGATGAAAAACACAAAGTCACTTAATTTCTATTCTCCTCACAGACGTGGCTCTATTGCAGAGAGATTGGCAGTGATTGTGTTCAAGCTCTCAGGTCTGTAGGGGGAAACTAAAAAGACAAGGTATTAGGTAGGTTGACACTGTGCCTTTTGAACAAAGCAGGCCTGAAAGCACAAGATACCAAGTACCCCTTGAAGCATGAGTGACATGCATGAGAGGGTATTTTTGGGTGAAAATACTCAGCAGGATGACAGCAGCGTACTGCTTCATTTCAGCATTTCCCTCAAGACAAAAGAATGTGACTGCACTCGAGGAGAGAGGTGAACATTTTGCTTTTACCTTGTTGTTTCTGTATTAATTTCACTTTTTTACTTTTTAGCTGCTGAGGCTTTCTTGTTTGGAAAATCGGATAAATGTGGATGGGCAGTCGTAGCTGTAAGCTTGTTGGAGGACAATTTGCACAGTCTTACCAAATTCTGGTTTTCTTGCATGTACAGACATGGAAAAAAATATTCGACCATCCTGGTTTTCTTCAATTTCTTGCTCATTTTAATGCCTGGTACCACTAAAGGTACATTACCTGAAGAATACAATGAACATGACAAAAAATGCAGCTGATTACAGAATACTTTAAGTCCTATTTGACATGCTTAAGCTTCATTGTATTCCCAGGGTTTATAAGAGGCCATTTCATGTCATAAGCAGCACTGCACATGCAAAGACCTAGAGTGGTTTCCTGCTTACATTCAAGCCATAACACAACTCAGAAGGCAGCCATCTTGGCACTACTGGAAATTGGCATGGGTTAGGTAGCAAAAAAACTACAAGAAAAAACAAGCCCAACATGGTACTTCCAAATTGCTTTCTGGTCGCGGCAGGAAGCATCTTTCCACCCCATGAGATGACCGTGCACTCATCCGTTACTATCTCAGGAATCGTCGTCAGACCTCCAGGGACCTTAAAAATGAGTGAACACTGTGGAGAAATGTGACTTGTTTGGCAAGGACAGTTGGAAACTGACTTCTTGAAGCTGGTCTGAAGTCACACAGGGCAGGAAGAAGCTCTTCATCAAAGAAAGGCAGAGGAAAGCCTGGTTACTCTTTGCTGGGGATCACAAGGATTGGACTGTTGATGATTGGGCGAAGGTTCTCTTTAGTGATGAATCCAGTTTTCAGTTGATGTCCACTCCAGCCAACTTACTGACTAGGAGGAAGCCGGGAGAAGCCTACAAACCAGACTGTCTGCCCCTACAGTAAAACATGGGGGTGGATCAGTGACCATCTGGGGTAGTTTCAGTCTGGGTGGAACAGGGCAAATGAACCAGGTCATGTACAGGGCTACTCTTGAAAACAGTCTTCTTCCCTCAGCTGGAAAACCCTTTTCTGCCTCCAATGACTGGATTTTCCAACCAGACAATGCCCCTTGCCACACAGCAAGGTCAGTTAAAGCCTGGATGAAGGATGAAGAACCAGAACATTGGAACCATGCCTTGTCCTGCTCAATCACCAGATCTAAATCCAGTTGAAAACCTGTGGAAAATCAAAGCAAAATGGAGAACCACAAGCCCAAAAACAAAGCAAATTAGTTGAATTTGTGCAACAGGAATGGGCTGCTGTGACAGCAGAACAATGTCAGAAGCTGGTGGAGATCATGAAGAGAAGCATGGCTGCAGTCATCAGAAACAATGGTTATGCAATCAAGTACTAACTCCTGTGTGGATCATGTGACTAAAACAGACAGAAAAGAAAACATAGAATGCCTAAAAGCTGTTTTTGGCAGTACAATGCCACAGCTATTAATCTAAGAACTTAAGTGATTTTTTTTTATTATCAAGAAAACAATGGAAACGGCTAGATATCAACTCTCATATTAAACTGTTATGAGCTATTTTTGTTGTTATCATTATACTTGTCCAAACAAATGCACCTTTAGTGGTACCAGACATTAAAATCAACAAGAAATTGAAGAAAACAAGGGTGGTCTAATTTTTTTTTTTCCAATGACTGTATGCTTCTCTCACAGCCTCCAAGATTTAGTCAAATCAGAGTGTATGCGATTAGTCTTTCTTCCAATCCAACCCCGTGCCTGCTGGGTTGGACTCAGGTCCCTCATGACTTTGACCAGAAATAATCAGAACTGGCACCGTAAGCACACCAAGCCATAATTAAAAAAAACACAGATTATTCAGAGCAGCCTGCCAGTGTGGTTTCATGAATGACACAAAGCTTTCAGGGAGCTCTCTGCTACACCCCATTGTCTCCATTAGCAGCAGCCATGAGTAAGTGATGTCAATGTCAACACGGCTGCCTGAGTGCACCGAGCTGGTGGCGCAAAAAAAACATTTCTAGGAAACTGCGGTGAAACATACAGCGGAACCCATGGCTGAAATGACATGGAGGCTAATTTCTATTCTGTGGCAGCTTTTAGAGGTGAATGGATGTGATGGTGAGCTTGTGTGGGACATGTTGTGTACGTCTGGGACTTAGAATTCATCTTTTCTCTTTTACTTGCAGGAGAGACAGTTATTCTAATCAGAGCAGCACACTCAGTTCCCCCAGCGTCCTTTGATATTTGAAAGATAAAGAGAAAAGTACAGACAGAAGATGAAGGTAATGGGTATGAATGGAAGTTCTTTTATTCATTTAGACATACGGTGTCAGTTTCAGCTGCTGTATGGTTTTATGTTACACAGAGGGAATGGGCTCTAACGCTGACAGATGAAATGCAAATAAGTTGAAGTTTCAGCAAACTGCTTTATGAGAAGATGAATAAAAATAGAGTTCCATTTAAAAACAGCAAGAGATGAACCAAAGTGCTGTACAATTAAAACAGCGGGCCATGAAACACAATGACTAAAAGATAAATGTGAAAAATACAAAGCAATGAAATAAAAAGAATAAAAAGTTACAACACAATAAAAAAAATTAAATTAGGATGTCAAGCTCTACTTAAATTGAATACCAAAAAGTTTGAGCAGTTCTTGCATTAAAAGGCAAATTGTTTCAGAGATCAGGAGCAGCGACTGCAAAGGTTCAATCTTGGAAATTCAAAAGCATCTGTTTGGTCGACCTTGGTGCTCTAACCGGGGTATAATGGTGCAAGAGTTCTGCTAAACAAGATGCCCTTAACCCCTTTAAAACCTTAGAAATAAACAGTAAAATTATAAAGAAAAAAAAAATCAATCCTGAAGCTGAGAGGAAGCCAGTGTTGAGAGGCCAGTGCTGGTGTTATGTGATCACGCTTTCTTTTCCCTTAACAAAAGCAGCTGCATTTTGTATCAGCTGAAGTGATGACTGCTCGACACCCACATACAAAGAATTACAATAGTCTAACAGTGTGATAATAAAGGCATGAATAACTAAAAGTCTTAACAGGAGAAAGTTACTTTTGACAACTGAGCTGAGCTGTCTTTCAAACCCCAAAGAGCTGTCAAAAATCACAACAAGGATTTTTTCACAAAAGATCATTCTTATAAAGCCAAAGGACCATATAGATGGAACTAAAATGCAAACTCGGGATGCAAATTAGCCTCTTTTCTGACTTTGAGAAACAGTTTACAATCTCATTTCTGTAGTAGGGGTTAGAAAAAACTGTTTAATTTAGTTGTGCACAAAACGTACTTGAGCTGCTCGTCCGGAGACAGATTCTTGACTATTAAGTTACTCTGCTCAGGTGTGGCTTCAAACGGCAGTAACTACACAGCATGACTCACTCTATAATTTATAATGTGTTTCTGCAAAGGTGAAATCTCATAGAAAAATATTAGGGTGTCATCGTCAAACAGTGCGAAACTTTTCTGGTATTTTAATCATTAATGCCAATGCCAATGAAATTCTCTGACCCAAAGCTATAAAATAACATGTAGATGGTTTTGTGTTACTGAGTTACACTGTGAAGCATTGTGCAGCAGCAGATTGCTTTTAGGTGCCACTCAGAATAGCAGTCAACAACAGTGCTTTGTCTAATTTGGTGACATCTCTAACAGTCTGAGTTGAGTTCGGGAGGGACTTTTTTGTATCATAGTTGACATTTTTGCTGTTTTCAGGCCTAAAATCAAAATGGCCGCTTATAACCAAACACCACATGGCATTTTTACAGAAAGATTCTTCCAAAATATCATATTTACAATTCAGTAAAATTGAAATTGAAAATAATTTCTAAAGATATTGTAGTAAACCTGTTGACATGCCATAAATCCACACTTGACTCACACAATACGTTATATTAAATAACTCAGAAAGCCTTGGAGTCTGGCCAGTCTTTTCTTCAGGAGGAAATGACATCATGTGGAGCAGGTCATGTGATCTGGAATTAACACACTTCCTTGAGAGGTGTTTCTCAGACACAGATACAATTTGTTATTTTCCATATAAAATTTGATATATTGCCAAAAAATAAATATCTGTCATGATTATCTCAACTTAATAAAAGGAACACAATCAAAACATTTTTTGAATAAGCTCATTTTATTATTGTTTGGCTAATTAGAAGGTGGTTGTTATTAAATTTGGATGCTTATTTAGTTGACATTTAATGATATCCAGTCATTTTTTTTTATTAATAATTAATTCTTTCCATAATAAATAATTCTGGAATTTGTAAAGACATGATCATAATGAACATAAAAACATCAGTTATTTTTACTTTTAATTAAAATATATGCAAGATAAATCCCATGGACTTCAAAAGCCCCTCAATTATATATTGAACTGGGAAAAGGCTGGTTGGTGCAACAGACAGATGGATGGTTTTATAACCAAACAGTTCTGGTCTGCTGCAGCTGAAGACCCTGCAAAGCCAAAATTGGAGGCTGCTTCATGTTGTTTGCCTCGAGTAACACGAGCGCATGTCTAATGTGATAAAAACCTTAGTTAAACACAATTTAGATCCTTAGATTTCCTCAAAAGCATTGCTTCTGTTCAGTAACACTTGCAAGTTAATTTGCAATAAAGAAAATTCTAGTTAAATCTGCTAAATGTGCATCTTTGCACTGACATTTGTATTTTCCCTAATCTTTCTGCAACAAATGTGATTCTTTTGATTCCTGTGTGTAAGCAGACAAAGATAAAGAATAACCTGACCAGGTGCATGAAAACATTGCCCTCTCCTGGACTTCTGTTGTCATTTAGGTGTTCCAACAGGTCTTTATACAGAACACAGTGCAACACAGTCAGAGGTGAGTTCCCCAAGCGTTAGCACATAAAGCGTAAACTAAGCTAAACTTAATATATCAGCAAAAAAAATTTGAATAAAAAATAAAAACAAGTTTTCTAAAAAATAAAAAAAATATATGCCTTTCTACCTAAAAGAAAAAACTAATGTGATGTTTATCTTAGAATGATTGAATACCTACATATAAGCAACAATTTTAAAAAAGGCAGCCAAGTGTCCTATTGTGGCCCTCAAATCTTGGGCAGGTGTAATCGCTCAAAAACCTTTTTCATTGTAAAAAAGAAAAACATTATCTCTACCTACCTCCTCCGGTTTCAACGCCTTCTTGCAGAATATAAAGGTGAAAGAGAAAGAAATATGCACAGCAGTTAATCATTGTTCCCAGTGGAGTCATAGCTTTTGAAGGTTCAAACAGTCCCAAGAATAACGGAGCAAAGTTTTTGATTTCATTTCACAGCTGATGCACTTATCTGTGGCCTTATTAATAAAATTAATAATGTTTTCTTCATTATAGTAAAATCAGTTTGTACAGCATAAGACATAGAGAGAAATTTTTGCAAAAAAATTCTCCCAGAAGTACTTCCTGCAATTGACTTGTTACCAGTTTTTACAAACATCAAGACGGTGCAGCTCATGTATCAGAATATATTCATGTTTTAATGCTATTTATCAATTTGTTTTAATTTTAAAGCAACAATAGTGTTTGAAAAGCCAGAGTTTTAACCTGTTTGACTCATCGTGACTTTTCTGTTGTGTTAACTTTCAAACAACAATGTTTATTTTGATTCCTGAAACAGTTTTAAATAGTTTTTTTCATTCAGTAGAAAAAATATTGTTTGCCTCTATGTTTAGAGGAGGTTTTGAGGATTTAAGAATCACACTCACAACAGCCCTAAGTGATTTTAGAAAATGTTTCACAGTATTTTCCATTCATTTTTCTGATTGTGATGTCTGACAAGCAGTACACCTGCCACTTTTCATAACAGACTCTTCAATACAGTTGATAGTTGGAAAAGCTAGAGTGTGCTGTGTGAAAGACATGGCAGCAACAGTGTATTTCAAAAATAAACACCTTTTCTGCTGCTGGGCAAAAAGGCAACTGTGACATTCTAGAATCCTCCTTATGTCACAACCAGGTACAATTGTAATGTCACATTCCGACATCATCAGGCAGCAGCATAAAAAGGACAGATTCACATCAAATCAGTCATTCGGTTAGAAATATCTCCACGAGACACACAAACTAAGCCACAGAGTTGAAGGACAACGAACCTCGAGACAAACTACAGTCTTCTACAGACCCGACATTTTCACAGATCTTCAGAGAATCTTTGCTTGTGCATCATGGCTCAAAGATTCAACCAAAAACGGCAACAAGGATACGCTACCAATCCTCGCCACGGTGGTCACCAAAACCAAGCTCAGGAACTAGCTGAGCTGCGAAAAGCCTTGGAGGCATGCCAGGCTGAAAACCAGCATCTGATGGAGCACAATCACCACCTGGAGGAGCGCATCAACATGCTTGTGGATGATAATAAGAAGATGAGTGAGAAACTGAAACAGAACAACACCCTGATCAGCATTAAGGATGCTCTTGTGACAAACAGGGAGGTTTTGATTCAAGAGCTGAAAGAGCTGCTGAAGGCTGAGACGCAAAGATTCACTAAGTCCAGCAAGACCAAGGAACAAGAGCTGAATCGGCTGAAGGAACAGCTAAAACAGAAAGAAGAAGAGATGGTGAGACAGCAGAACCAAGAGGAAGTGAAGGAGGCAGTGCAAGAGTCAAAAGACCTGGAGGACAATACTGTACTGCAAAATGAAATTATTGAGGAAGAAAGAGTGCAGGAAGTAAAAAACCTGCAGGAAGAGGAGAAACTGCAGGAAGAAAAAAACCTGCTGGAAGATGAAAAACTGCACGAAGAGGAAAAAGTGCAGGAAGATGACAAACTGCAGGAAGTAAAAAAACTGCAGGAAGAGGAGAAACTGCAGGAAGAGGAAAAAGTGCAGGATGACGACAAACTGCAGGAAGAAAAACACCTGCTGGAAGATGAAAACCTGCAGGAAGAGGAAAAACTGCAGGAGGAGGAGAAACTGCAGGAATTAAAAAACCTGCTGGAAGATGAAAACCTGCAGGAAGAGGAAAAACTGCAAAAAGATGACAAACGGCCAGATGAGGACAAAGACTCAGAGGAGGAGATAAAAGAAATTGAGGAGGAACAGGAAATCCTGGAGGTGGACAACCAAGAGGTCCCTGTCAAAACCAAGAAAAACAAAGGATTCTTTGGTTTCTTCACAAGACTGATGGCAGGAAAGACAGAGGAAGCGAAAAGGAGCAAAAAAGAAAAAAAAGAGAAACATGGCCGTTGGAGTTGGTTACACTGAAGTTTGACGATGACAGCAAGTTGAGGAGGCTGCTCTTTCATCCTCCTCCCTTCTTCTCCCTCTACTCACCCTTTCTCTATTCCCCACCTCTCTATCCTCCACCTCTCTATCCTCCACCTCTCTATCCTCCACCTCTCCATCCTCCACCTCTCCATCCTCCACCTCTCCATCCTCCACCTCTTCCATGACCATCCACAACCATCTCCATCTCCTCCACCTTCATCCCTCCTCTTCTTCTGGATCCCTCCACCTACTTCTTTCTCTACCCTCACCCCCTGTCTCCTCTCCGTCACTCCTTCTCTACCTTTCTTTCTTTATTCCACCCCTCTTCTGTCTCTATTACCCCATTTCTCACTTTGCTTTCACCCTCTATCTCTCTCAAAAACATTAAAAAAACAAAGAAAAAAGAAAAAAAATAACTAATTGTAGTTTGAAAGTAAGAACAATATGAATTGAAAAGAAAACAACAAGTTATCTTTCTGCATGTTTCTGCTTCACTGAACAAACATAACTTAATCACAATTCTAGCTGTTGTTCAAAAATTCACAATTCACCTCATGCAGTTTGTTGGCTGAACAAAAGTTCATTACATTTTTATAACTCGAAAAGGTTGATGCAAACAGTTGTGTTGTATTTATTTATTTTTCAAACATTTCAAACATTGCTTTCTGGAGTGGATGGTGCTCAGAGTTCCAGTGAAATATATAGTTTAATTAACAGAATGTTTCATGACTATCCAACTATTACGTGTTTATGGGTCAGTCAGTGAGTCAGTCATCTCAGATTTAGTTCAAAATGGACTTATTTGTTATTTTAGACCCAAAGCTAAGTTCTCTAAAAATATTTTGGCTGAATTAGATTATTAATAGGCTTTTGTTTGTCATCTCCTCCTCATAGTAGTTGGAGTTGGGATGGATAACACCTCATCCAGCAACTATATGGAGGAGATGACCACAACAGTTCATTACAGACAGTATATAGTAAAAAAAAAGAAAAGCTTTGAATTCAAATTAAAATTTGGAACAGTTGCTAAAAGGGCTTTTTAAAAATGTCCATGTTTTGCTCAGGACACCCACCTGAAAGTATATAGAAAGCACAGTAACTCCTAAAATACTTCAGTTTTTTACAGTGGATAAATACATGTACAACCACATTGTTAATTATATATAATATCAAATTCATTACCTCTTTTTGCAGTTTATTTCCTTTACATATTATTTACCTTTGACTTAATCAGAGTATATATACAGTACATCATCAGTAACGCTGAAAATAATTCTGGTTATCTATACTGTCTTTCAACTGCTCAATGCCTTTTCATTTCCAGAGAAAAATACTTCTCTGAATTGTAAATCATGCATTTTTCCTCAAAACCTGCTGTGCAGAACTTTTGTCTCCCCCACCTGGCAGTGAGAGGAATCACATAAACACGATCAAACGATATTTGTGCTGGAGGGTGCCTTCAGTGCTTGTCCTCACAGTGAACCCCATGCTTCCTCTTTGTTTTTATTTGGAGCAGCAGAAAGTTCACTTTGACACTTCCTATGGTTTTGCCTCTCTTAGCTGCTGTAGTGTGTTTGTCTTCAGTAAAGGAGTCAGTGTTGCCTCTGCAACTCTGTCCTGGATAAGTAGAAGAAAATGGATGAATGATAGGCTTAATTTAATGGTCTACACTAATATAGCTCCTTTTAAGCTTAAATAGGTTCAGCAGAGTGCCTTGTCATTCACACACTGGCATGTGGAAGTGGTGGAGATTAAACTACCAACCTTGTGATTGGAGAAGCCACTCTTCCACCTGAGGTACTGACATTTGAATTATTAGAATTGTGTGAAGGCTTTGAATATAATGGATGTATGTACAAGTCATGCTTTCCAGCTTCAACTTTCAGCTTCATGTAGCTTTGATAGGATTTTGTGCCCACACCAAACTCATCGACATCACAGTGGATGCATTTTTTCAGTCTAAAAGAGGATTCTTGCTTTAAGTAATTAAACATAAAGCTTTCCATTAATAGGAAAGATGGTGACAGTTGTCAGAAGTATCTTCTTTACACCAGTCAGATTAAGCATGATAAACAAAACCCTGAAAATCAGGCCACCCACGGCCATGTCATCAGCATATTTTAATATCTTCACGATGTTTTTCTGTTGCGCTTTATTTGCCTGAATAGGAAACAATCATGATGATGACACAAAGTCCCCAGCAGCCACTTTGCTTGAAATAACCTCATCAGAGAAGCACTCCTCATCCCCCATCTCTCTGTGCTTAAGAGGCTGTTGACCCAGACAACACCCAAGGCTCCCGTTTACCTCCAGTGGAGCCTCACGCTGTCACAGAAAGATGAACATTATTATGCTTTTCCATTTTTTCTTGGAAAGTGTCATTTACTAGACCTGCACAGATAACGATCGTTGTCAGTGCTGATTAATTTACTGATTATTTTTGCGATTTAAAAGCAGCATGTGGAGTTTTTGACCTGTAGCCATGGGGCAGTGTTGCACCATTACAGGGTCATTGTAAGTAAATATTGACATAAACAATGCAAAGTTATTGATTCAAAACAACAACAAATAGAAATAATATTTTAATAGTTTATGAGGAGAGGAATGCATACAGTGTGTTTGTTTGCTCAAATTAATGGGAAAACTAGAATTATCGCCTCATGGTTGAAAGACCTCCAACCAGTCAGGTTCTATGTCTGTAGAGGATTGACCTTTGGCCTTCTGGATGTAAAGTATAATAACTTCATCATTTTATTCTATTGTTTACTGTTTATTATACTGGTGTGAAATTTTGTCATAATTGACAATTAGCACTTGAATTTTTGAGTTATGTTCAAAAGTATGATTTGTAAGGTCACAGTTATCTCTGAACACCATCTTCTAGTCAGTCCAAGTGATTGTTTGTGGAAGATCTAGTGAAATTTGCTCAAAGAGTTCCTGATTTATCATGTTCATAAGAATGGGATGGATGTGAAGTTACAGTGACCAACAAAATCTAATCAGTTCTTTGAGTTCAAGTGAATATTTGTGCCAAATTTGAAGCTATTGTCTAGAAGCATCCCTCAGATGTTGTGTTCATCAGAATAGGACGGATGGACTGATGGCCCCAAAGCATATTACCACGTCTGTTATTGTCACAAGGGAATAAAATGCTCAAAACACTGTATCTGAACATTAGCCTGCTTCGCCTAATATAGAACACTGATGATGAATGATTTTTATTAGTTTAAATGAACACAAACAAGCCAGACAGTTTAGTTTTCTCCTACAGCAACATTATAATGAGGTGCAGTCAGACCATTCTCCAGTGTTGACACGGTGCTATGGAGATAAGTCTATGTGAACGTAAGAAATGTTTCATTGAATAACATACTAATCACAGAAAAGCAGGAAATTTTCACATTTCAGGATCTTGTCATAAATGTTTGGTATATTTCCTTGAAAAAATGTTTTTTAAATTAATTATTAATTACCAAAACAGGTGCTTATTCATATTAAAAGATTGATTTTAGTATATAGAAAGAACTTAAATGCACTTGAAAATTATCAGACACTTTCTAAATAGGTAGATCTTTTAATATAAATGTCTTTGTAAATAATTGCTTTTTAAATAACCATTAAAAATAAATAACTATGTCAGCCTCCTCTTCAAAACTATGAATTCTTCGATTATTAATAAAGCCAATTAACAAGACTAATTATTTTTAGTGAGTATCTACTGTAAAACTAAGTAAATCATCAACAAAGGGTCATTTTTAAAGGGTTCTTCCAACACAATTATTCATGTAGTCTGGAATTGTCATGTTAATAGGTTGTCATTCTCATATGTCTAGTTATAAAGTGCCTGGAAGTTTTCTTATATAAAATTTAGAGGTTTTGTACCAAACAAGGATGTGGCATTCAGCAAGTTGTTCAGCATTCATGTTTCTGACACAAAGCTGTAGTTTGCCGTATCTCCACAAGATTGCAGCAGAGATCCTAAAATCACTTGCCTCACATGAATCCCAGGTATGCCTTTGTGATTCAAGATAAATGATTAAAATACCAGCCTCATTACAAGCGTTCAGTCTCCTCACTGAACTATGATCAAAACAATACCTCACATTCCTCCCAAGATTTGTATTATGAAATAAATCAGGCCAAGGAGTCATTTAAACAGAGGGAATGTTTCCATTGTAGCAGTAGACGGAAGGTCTGAGCCAACAAGTTCCAGGAAGAAGCAGAATGCTTTCTCTCTCATCTCAGACCGGAGATTGAAGCAGGTGCTTTACTGTCAAATCTCAGATCTGCTTCTTCACTTCCTGGTATGTCGTCGCTGTAATAAACATGGCAGGATGACAAATACATTACTGCCTTCTCCTGTGTGATCCGCACAGAGAAACAGAAACAGTTCATTTAGTTTTCACCTGAAGCCTTGAAATTCTACAGTGATACTCATTTAAAATACGACTGTAGCATTAGTGTTCCTTTAACATACCCTTAAAACATCCTTTGAAATACCAATAAAAACTCAATTCTTTCATTTTTGTGTTATTAAATGACATCATGGACAGTCAGGGAGATACCACATCACATCTTGGTTGGTGTGTGTGTGTGTGTGTGTGTGTGTGTGTGTGTGTGTGTGTGTGTGTGTGTGTGTGTGTGTGTGTGTGTGTGTGTGTGTGTGTGTGTGTGTGGCATTCAACCACCATCGCTAATGCGTCATGAGGAAGTTTGTGAAATCTGACGTTTAAAAGATCATGTGGTTGGGAAAGTTAAATGATCCTGGATCAAAAGGAGGGATAAAGTTTACACTTGTGGTGAAGGGACAGGAGGATCTCGCCACACAGCCTACCTGTTTCCCAACACCTCACCTCAACTTACTATGCACCAGAAAACACTTTTGTTAACCACAGCTTTCATTTCAGGCAGTAACTTTCTTTGCCCACCAGCTTTACACTTTAGGAAATGTTTGGGCTCAACAAAACAAACGAAAGCAACAGATGGCACCAATCTTTTTGAGTTATGAATTTGTGTTCAACCAACAAATTACATTAAGTTAGGAGAATTAGCTTTTCTCCTACAATCAAAGGTATTTTTAATTTACCAATCTTCACCTTCAGAAATGGTCCAGACATGTTAACATAGCGGAGGGGACTTCCACATTTAATCTTATTATGTTACATCAACTTAAATTTTGTTTTAAATCAACTAAATTCAACTTTAAATTACATTGAATTTTAAGCTGATGCAACTATAAACATTATTATGTCAACACAAGTCTTCAAAATAATGTTTGCAACTTTAAAAACTATAAAAATCACTATTTTTTATTTTTATTTTTTGAACTTTAAAGCCCCTTCAATTGCTTTTTAGAATATAGATGAAAATATTCAGACATATCCAAATGCTAATATGAAGCTAATGGGTTAGCTTAATCTGATATAAAGACTGGACGTTCCAAGGTGTTGAAATCAACCTGGCAGGACTCAATGATTCTAATAATATATATTGTTTTTTTATCTGAAAATGAGCTGTTATGTAGACTTTTCTACTTTTATTCTTTTCTCCTCCTCCTTCACCTTGTCATACTCAATAATCTAAGCTGCCAGCTTCACAGTCGTACACTTAATTTATCAAACTGTCAGCAAGAATGTCAGAAAAACCTTTTTCCTAAAATGAAGAATCGCTCTAATTAAGATTGACTCTTGTAACCTCAGATTGACCTCTTCGTAGGCACAAAAATACGACTTCCTCGCACACCTTCACACAAATCCCTTGTCAAACACACCCTTTTCCACACACACTCACATTTTCCACATATTCCCTACTTGACCTAATACTAGCCTACTTTTTCAGGGGCCCTATTGTCATCCCCGGAGGAGCCTGGCTCTGATGTGTTAGGCAATCGTTGGTTGGCAGCTTCCCAGCATCTGAGACACTCCAGCTACCCTGTTGATACCTAATCTGACTCTTAGGCTCACACACACACACACACACACACACACACACACACACACATATGCACACAGACACGCAGGCAGGTATGCACATGAACACACAAGCGCACAACGCTTACGCAAGCCCCGGCCAGCCATGCCTAGGGTAGTCATAACACACAGAGGGTGGAGACATGCCAAGCTCTTATAGGTCAAACAAATGATTCACAAGCACAAGTGGACTGGATATGAAAGAATATGTGTATTTGAGTTTTAATAGTGCTGTTGTTCAGTGTTGGATGACTTGACCTCAAGTTCCACCGGTTAGCGTTGAAGCTGGAGAAAAAAACAGAGCGAGAGCCGCGCTTGTGCTCCCCCTTGTGTATTCCAGGAAAAGACACTGACCCACTATTGACATTTGTGTGTTTGAGGAGTTAAATGTTACATTACGCAAAGGTCAGAGAGAAGAGTAAACGGTTGGAGGCGCAGATGGCGAGAGAGGAGTTTTTTTTCTCTTTTTTCCTCTTGCAAGGATGAAATTGAAAGCGCTGAGGGAAATGAGAAAACGTATTGTTCTCTCTCTGGCCGTGATGAAGAGCTGCATGGAGAAAAAATTCTCGCCGGAAGAGCTCTGAGGCACGCAGATGTTCGTATGGGTGTGTGTGAGACAGCGATGAGAAAGAACAAGCCGTGTGAATATGAAAAAATGTGATCTTTATTCAACAACTCCACACATATTTCAAATATACATATTTACACATTTTGTACAATGAATATAACTCTTGTGTGTAACCTGTGTGGACTAATAATAGCCTCTAGGTTGTGTCACAAATACATAATTCACAGTGCAATATGAAGATTGTGCACCCGTGTCAGTTTAATCTACACGTCACATGAACCCGTGACTCTCTCTACATGTATGAACCAGAAACAAAATCATAAATCTCTTAAATTACTTTTCTGTGAGGGACAAACTCAGATTGTCACAAGTCTCTTCCTATCTGGTAGCAGATCAGAGAAAACAACTGAAGGCGTTTTGTTAGCCTGCTGCGTGACCCAAAGTTAAATGCACAGCAAGTTCTCAGATTTGCCAGATTTAGTACCATTGTCAACATTAGTGTGCCAGGACAAAATAAAAGCATCTGGCTGCAGACCTGTAGTAGCTTGTAACTGTCACAAACCAACATAAAGCATATTTTTAGAGTGTGGTACATCATGTCACTAACTATGAGGACTAGTCTCCTTGGATCCACAGCTTTCAACAGAAAAAAAAAAGGAAAAGGGAGGAAAAAAGTACCATTAAAGAGGTGAAACGGTCTGAACAGAATCTTCCAGCCAAGGTCAGGACCATTTTCTGCAGACACGCTCAAGTGTTGAGTCATCAGCAGACAACCAACATCAAATATCGCCTGACTGCCACTGATTCAGAGTCATTCAGTTTATGAAACACAGTGATACGGGCACAACACTCAGCACAGCGCGGCTTTGTTAAAGCAAAAACGGCTTGACATAATGTTCCGACAGAAATGAACAAAACAGGTTCAACTGCTCAGCTGAGAAAGTCTTCATTTTTCTGTAATGTGTTTCTGATTTGACGGTTCCTTAAGTGGATATCTTGACACATCTCTTAAAAAACACACACATTATTAGATTGAGACAAAAGAATTAGATGACATCAGGAGAAAGAACCGTTTGAGTTCTCTGTGTGTTTTTGCTTTTCCTACTGAAATCCCACTGCTGCCTTCAGGCGCAAGAATTATCCAACGATCTCTGTTGCTGCTGAGGCATGCGACCACGTCTTTAAAGCCAGACTTGCTCCCAGCATTTTACTTTAAACCGGAAGCATTAGTGTTAGGTTTAGCTGTGGCTAATTGCACACAGGCAGGATTGCAGGCGAGCTAAATGGACTGATCACACTCATATACACGAGGTCAGATTAGATACTTCCCCTTCAGATGCAACCTTTGTGTGAAAGTTTCAGCTCTGAGCACGTTTTAGACCTGTTAATAGCCGAGATGTACCTTTCCCTGCTGGCCATTTACAAAGATTTGTGTTAGCCTGGAGTCACAGCTTGTTGTTGAGCGTGTGTGACAAGCTTTTCCCACTTTTCTGCAAGTCTTACACCAGTAACACCCTGCCTTTCTCAACCTTCTGTGCGTGGTGTGAGATTTGTAAATGCTCTCCATTTGCTGAGACATTGCCAGATTGGCAGTGAGACACCTTGGTAGTGTCCCGCTGAGTATGACACATCAGTCCTCTGCTAACCATCTTTCTCACTCCGTGTCGCTGTCTGCTTCGAGACGTCAAGCTTCTCGCTCGGTCCTCCTCGACTTGATCGGTGAGTCAGCCTCGAAGCCTGCAGCCTGGTCAGAGAGTGAGAGGAACAACATCTCCTCGCCTCCCATTCAAGATTCATCTCATGCAGCACGAAGCCTCATGAATTCAGGCCCAGCATTGATGACTACTGTTTTGTCTGGGGGGCTTAAACTCCTCTGATACAGTCATAGGAGCCTTCAGAGATTTTTTTTTTTAAACTTAATC
This sequence comes from Amphiprion ocellaris, assembly GCF_022539595.1. NCBI lineage: Eukaryota > Metazoa > Chordata > Actinopteri > Pomacentridae > Amphiprion > Amphiprion ocellaris. Next base: position 9,141,859 of record NC_072780.1, read on the forward strand.
TGGCAAATTCTGAGTCATTGTTATTTCTTTTAGCACCAAATAATTTCAAAAACACACATATAGAAACACAATGAACGATCATTGTGGACAATGCCCTTAGCAAGTAACATGTATACAACAACAAAATACAGTACAGTAAGTAGAAAGCTTGAGGGTGTATGTACACACAACAGTACACAAATGGGTTTCTAAAAAGTGCCAATGTAAAAAATAACGACAATGAATCCCTCATAGCAAATTTTGTTTTGGTCCCTCAGTCAGGCCGAGTCGAGTCCGTCAGCAGAACAGATCATCGTCCTCTTCCACGTCAAAGGACGGCACCGTCTGTTCCGCCGAGCTCACTTCCGCCTCACCCGGCGCCACTTCCTGGGACGACGGCGGCAGGTGGAACCACGGGTGAGCGAGCAGCTCTGCCGCTGTGAGTCTCTCCCATGGTTCTTTCCTCAGCAGGCTCTGGAGCAGACACTTGGCTTTGGGCGACAAGCCCTCCGGCAAACAACACTGGCCTCGACGAATTTTGGAAAACAGCGTAGCTGGGTCCGGGTCGTGGAAGGGGTAGCGGCCGACCAGCATGGTGTACAGCATGACCCCCAGGCTCCACATGTCGGCCATCTTGCCGGAGTAAGGCGTGAAGCCGCTGAGGATCTCTGGGCTGACGTACGCGGGGCAGCCGTGGGTGTCTGACATGGAGTCGTCGTTGGGGTCTTCCAGGACGCGACAGTCCTCGAGGCTTTCTAGTCTCACCTGTGTCCTGTAGGGGAAAAGTTCACATAAGGTCAGGACATTTGGAATGACCTTTAACAAAATGTTTAATTTAGCTGAAGCAGGCCTGTTAGTTGTACTTAAAACAGCTATACAACAACTGCAACTACAACAGAGGGCTTAAAATGAATTAGGAACATCCTTCCTTTAGCCTTAATCTGCAGTGTGCACAGACAGATGGACAGACTGTCACACACACAGCGTAGATAAATACAACACACACACCAGTGAACTTACTGTGACCTAAGTGCACCACAGTGAGTCCCGTTTAAGAAACAGAGCTGCCTAAGCAAATTTCCAATGACTCCCTGGCACTCACATGGTCACGTAAACACACATATAAATATACTACTCCAACAGTCCCCTCCTCCTCCTCCTTCCTCACTCACACACACTATGCTATATTTAGCCATGTTAATGACAGGACGTACATTTAGTCCTGCACCAGAGCAGCTAAGATTGTGAGTGCGTATTTGTAGAATGAGACATTTACCAATGAAAGAACCATTACACAAAGATAGAGCCTGTGATGGGAAGCTTTTGCCTCTTCTGGGGAAGACAAAAAATAACTCCCTACAGCAACAGCTCTGGTTAAAAATTAATTTGTGCGCATTGATTGAGGTTTTTATCACACAAACACACACAAGAATTGCTCTGTTTAATCTCTCATTCAAGGTGTTGGGGAGGGGGGGGCTCTTGTGAGGCAGAGTGGCTGGAGAGAGGATAAAAAGAGTGACAGCAAGGAAGGCCGAGACAGAAAGCAAATGATGTTTAAACGGCGAGATAGTGGAGGAGATAAGTCAGGAGAGGAGAAAGAGAGATGCAGACAGAAAAGGAAACAGAACAGAGAGAGTTAGAGGGGTGGAGAGAGTGACTCATCCTTCTGTTGAGAGTATATATCTTCTCTCCTCCTCCTCTCTCTCTCTCTCTCTCTCTTTCTCCAGTCGAGGCTATCTGCACCTGGGTCCCACACTTGCGGCGCCAGCTATCCCATAATTACCCTCAAATGGCTGTTGCCACATCAGTGACGCACGGGAAGGCTGGCCTGACAGTGAAGCTTTGCATGCTTCACAGTGCTAGTCACCTTCCCTAAACTGGCTTTTCCAACTGCACTGTGTGTGTGTGTGTATGTATGTGTGAAACGCAGATAGCATTTGTCAAATTGTTGTGACTTTCTCCGTCTCTGGCTCGGGAGCTGCATTGTTGGCCGGGACATTGCATCACAGCTTGTGTGTCGGGGCTTTAAAAGCTGTCTGATTGTGAATTTGGAGAATGTATGACAGAATAAATGAGGTCATAAGGAATTGTAACAGTTCAAGGAGACTTATGTTGACTTTTGTCTGTGGTTGGATGAAAGCGAGTGATCTCAGGGTGCACAAATAAAGGATTTTTTTTTCTTTTTGTGTGTGGATACAGCAGAGTTCCATTATGTCACACAGCCATTTAATGTTATCAGCAAAAAAAAAAAAAAAAAATCCTGAAGGTTTGTTTTCAAAATCACATCACAGTGAGATCTTTCCTAGTGCTGCTGCAGTGTGTCGCTGGGCAAAAAAAATAAAAGCTGTCATCCCACAACTTTGTGGGTCAAGTGGGTCTTGTGGGTCAGTCTGGCAACATTAGTGCTGCAGTGCCGTCACCCTGCTAACGGACCACTGAGCACCGAGCCGTTTCAAACTTGCAGCTTCACAGCTCTGAATGTGCAAATCAGCGCACACATAAACATGCATGTATGGACACACGCATACAAAGGATGAAAATGAGCCGTGCAGGCCCCCCTCCGCTCCTCTTCCCCTCTGCACATATACACTGTGACTCATCGCTCTGCAGCCGTATAGCTATCAGAGGGACACAACCGACTTCAACTTCTCTCACTGGCTGTCTGCTCTCATTCATCCGCTGTGACCCCTGCAAACCCAGAGGTCATGGCTGGAGAATGTTACTGTTGAAAAGTCTCCATGCAAAAAAAAAAAAAAAAGAGCCTTTGGAAAGCCGAGGGAGGGGGGGGGGATCAGCGGACGCTTACAGGAAAGAGAGTGACGCAAGGGCAAAGAGGCGACAAATAGTTTTGTAAGCAGGGATTCTGTGTGTCTTCCTGAACAGAATGTAGCACTCAGAGATGCAGACATTAGGGCATATGTGAGTGTGTGTGTGTCTGTGGATAGTACTTTGAACTACTCTCTCATGGATAAAAGTGTATCTTGAATGAAACCTTGTTGGAAGCATCAATTATTCCACAGCCCAGCCATGATGTAATTTATTAATAAATAATGAGTAATAAATATATTCTAATATATAGACCGCAGAAGGCCACGATTGTCTCATTCAGCAGCCTCGTCTCGCAGCCCTGCCAAACTACCACCCACCACATTCACACACACACAAACACACACACGCCACACGCACGGCAAACACACAACACACATACAAAGAGACACCTCGAGAGCGAGAGAGTGAGAAAAGGGAGACAGACAGAGAGGGCGAAAATCTGGGAAGCAAAGCAGTCTGCCTCCACAAGTACAGAACCTCCTACTCTCCCTGTGCCCACATTGGTATCTGCACACATGGCCTGTGTGTATCAGCTTCTGCCATGCTCGCTCTGTGTCCTCGCTGGCACTGCAACTACGTCAAGTTTGAGAGCATCCAAAGAAAGTTAACTCGCGCTTGCCGGATGGTGCACAGCTCGCCAAGACGCGCAGAAATGCAACACGTCTCACCTTTTGTCGTCAGTGAAGACAAACTTGCGCAGCTTGAGGTCACCCAGCACAATGCCGGCCTGGTGGCAGTGTGCCACGGCCACAGCCACCTGACGGAAGAGCCTGCAGGCGTGTTCCTCGTCCAGCCGGCGACAGCTCTTCACCAGGGTGTGCATGTCCCCGAAATCCTTCTCCAGGAACACATAGGCCTTGCGTTCACCCAGGATGATGTCCCTGATGCCGGCCACGTTCTTGTGTGCTGGTAGAATCCCGTAGGCTCTGATCTTCTCCTGGTAAACCCCCATATCGAAGACCTGGAAGAGGAGGAGAAAAAGATGAGAGAAGGGACAAAGGGATGGAAATGAGGAAGATAGGAGAAGGAGTGAATGTGAGGAGGAGGCAGTGGGTCAGTGTGTTCTTAATGATCATCTGAGGAAACAGGCATGCAAAAATTTGGCAGGGAGATAAAAAAGGCGTAGGATATGCTTTGATTCCAGCTCTATACACCGCTTTTGCAAAAGCATGACAAATGAATCACCGAGGCGAGAAGCGATTAACTTTATTAATCAACAAAGCCAAACGCCTGCAGCTCCGTCATGCAGAGTAAACACACGGACGTGGAACAGTGGAGGGCCCTGTCCCCTATCTGGACAGATCCCTATCATGATCTTTCCGTATTTATTTATTTATTTATTTCTGCCTCTCATGTTTGCATTTTTCTGTCACAGCGTGGCGTATTGCAGTGACGTGTATGCAAATGAGGCGAGTTGACAGACAGTGTGGAGCTCAGTGCCAGGGATAGGTGGACTGGAAACAGGCTGCAGATCCACAATGCACTGCTCTGTCATCTTCTTGTAAACAGATTTCACATAATAGAGGCTTATTTAGTTCCGTATTTAAATAAATCCGTGAGGCAACGCCGCTGCTATTACGCAAAGTGCAACACATTTCGCGTGAGAATGACATTCGGCGAGAAGAAGGAAAAAAAAGTCAGCTAAATACGGATGACATGTCAGACGGTGTGTTGAGCAACGCGACGTCTTGAAACATCATTCATTCAAAGAAATTGCACAATGACGGGATTGCGCATACCTTACACAGTAGCTCATCGCCAGTATCGGTGTTCATCGCGCTGTGCACGCTCTCCCGGTCCGCCAGAGGTAGAAGCAGGAACGGTCCTATCCTGGACGGTCCCTGGTGGCTCGGTGGGATAGGGGTCGGCACCGGGCTGACCGGGGAACCGGGAGAAGTGAGTCCTCCGTGCGCGTCCCCAGCCTCGGCGCTCAGCCTGGCGCATTTGGCCGGCGGCTGATCGTCCGAGTCCAGCCGCTTGTGCGCGACTCTCCCGGTGGTGGTGCGGATGCAGACAGCCGGGCTGCTCCACTGCTGCAAGTTCATCCTGATAGGCCGATTCACCATTTAAAAAAAGCCCCAAATTTAAAATAAAAATCTTTTTAAGGTGTATCGTACTGTTGGTTAGAAAAAACTACAAAGCGTGTGCTCCATTCCTCCGTGCGGGACGCATGGTTAAGTTGGAAGTTCGGCGCGTATTTCTTGGTAATAATCCAACGGAGAGGAGACCGCTCGTGTGGCTCTGAGGTCTGTTGTACTTTTGGTGAGAAAAATTCCGATCCCTTTAGAGCCCCGGAGTGAGAGAGACAGATAGAGAGAGAGAAAGGGAGACAGTGGGAGAGAGAGAGGGAGAGACAGCGAGACCGCCTCACCACTCACAGAGAGGCTGAGAGTGAGTGAGCCGCTCCAGTGATGTTGAGCTCAAACACTCCGCCCGACCAGTCCAGCCTCCTGGTGACACAACCATTGAGCAATCCTGTAACGGCACCGACTCCAGCTCTGATGACACCGTATTACCTTTCACAGACCCTTCACATATGGTTCAAGCATTATTCTTTGTCTCTCTAGATGTTTGTCACGGTGTCATGAATCTCCACATTCCTGCTCTTGAGATTTTGCTGATACCAAAGAACCTGAGAGCAACGAAGGAATCATCTGTTGCTTGCCCTCATCAAGCAGCGTGCTGCACATGTTTTAGGCAATAATTAACAATGTTTAAAACTCTGACTCAGTTGTTCCTGCTGCCATTTATTACCAGGTGTAACAGTTCCTCCACTGACCTGTGTGCCACCTGAGCTGTTTGCTCTCCAAATGTTAGGCCCCAAGTGTGAACTATAGTCCCCATAAGGAGCTCCTGTGTAGGACTCTGGCTTTAACATCAGCATGATATTTTCCCATGCTGGGCCTGTAGTATGGATATGACTCACCCCCATAAAGCTGGGCTATAAGCATTCACATAAAATATGCTAGTGTGGCTCGGTAACTACATCACAGCAGCTGGGCTCCCACAGACACTGAAGTTCAAACTCCTCAAACACCCAAATAGCACTAACAAGCGAGCCAACACTGTGCAATCTGTGTGAGAATTATGCAATGATCCTGAAAAATATAAACAGCGAACTGTGGACTTCAGAATGCAGGAACTTGAAATTGAAGGGTGAAGTACAGGCAGAGATTCCGGTAACGATGAGATGAGCTGACCGTAGGTAATTATAAATGTGCATGTTTGTGAGTGTTTGTCTGGGTGTGTTACGCACGTGTGACCGTGTGCGTGTTGCGCAAGAGTTCTCTTTTTCCACTGCTTTATGTCGAACAAGCGCAGTGGAGGCTCACTGAGCGTTCACTAAAACACAGAGCACCAGCTGGCCTCTGTGTGTGTGTGTGAGTGTGTGTGTGTGTTTGTGTGTGTGTGTGTGTGCGCCATCACCCCTCTTTTGTACAAACCCCTCCTGCCAAACAGAAGCATGTCGTTCCAAACAACTTCTTTTCACATTTCTCACACAGTTCCTTCCACCAGAGGTCACACACTTAACCAGGTCACAGCAGTTGGGCTCAGCTTGACTCAAAAAAGGTCATGCGAAGCTGTTTCTGCAGGCTGTCCAAACATGGACGCGCTGCAGATTCCATAGGAATGATGAGTGTTATATTTAGGCCTCGCATTCTTTCTTTGTGCAGTGGTCGTCCTACGAAAAAGGTGACTCACCGACTGATTGATGTGTGTGTCTCTCTGTGAGCAAGTGTGTTTGTCATGCTGCCGAGCAGGCACAGGAACAGGTTTCCTCTCACTGCGGTCCCTTCTTTCTCTGTGTAAGAAGTTCAGAAAACAGGATGAGCAGTCACTGTGGGAACGGGCAGCAGAGGTGCTGAAGGTCGAGGAGGTTTATTGTTGTCTGACATCAAAGTAAAGATGCATGTTTGCAGCTTGTTTGTGTGTGACGCAGCGTTTAGGTGAACACTGGAAAACCTGAGTGACTCGTGTTGACTAAACAAAGCGCTTGCATGTGTGTATCTGTGTCACTGAGAGCCACACGGAGATGTATAGGTTGTGTATTAACTCTTACACAATTTAGATTATGTTGCTGAGCAGCAGGTTGTAGCTTATGGGTTATATAGCTGGTCAGCCTGTGTGTGTGTGTGTGTGTGTGTGTGTGGGTACATGTAATGTTTGTGTATACTCCGTCTGTGTAGGAGTGTGTCTGGATCCTCATGCCAGTGAGTGAGAGGAGAAAACAGCATTCAGGGCATGCTCTCCCTTGTTATAATTAGCTGAGTCACTCACCACTGGCAGCGGTAAAGAGGCTGGGAATTGATCTGCTCTGAGAATAGTTCAGATCGGATGTGGCTGACAGCCCGCCATCACTGTGAATTACTCTTCATCTAGGCTCATCTGTCACCGTGGACACACACGCATGCAAATGTAAAAAAATGACAGAGCTGCAGATTTGAGGTTCACACAAAACTCATGACATGAAACTTTGCTGCCAACCTCAAAGTACATCCGGTGAATATATTTTGGATGATCCTTACAAGCAGCCTCAGATTAGCTTCGTGTTTGCTCATTGATAACTTTTCATGTTGCCAATGGAAACGCCTAATAATGAGATGAACTGAGCAAGTCATAAATAAATATAAAGTCTTCCACAGTGGGCGCCACGAGTAGGCAGTGAATGTGTCTCTTTCCTGTTTGCTGGTGATTTTTGCTACTGACAAAGCTGTTCACTATTTTGTAACATATTAAATATAATTGCAGATGCCTTTAAATAGAAGAAATTATATTCCACTTTTGATATTGACCTAAAAAAGCAACAACATATTGCTAATCAGTGGAGGACCACTATGGCTTTTTAATTCCCTTAGTGCTACCAGCAGACAACATCATGGCAGTAAAAGCTCCGGTGTTGCTAGTAGCATTAAAGATTGTCCTGTTTTATTGATGTCTCAGTGAACTGCAACACTGGCAGAATAGCAGGGACAAGAAAACTTCCAAATATTTCAACTTGTGATGCATTATTCAAAGAAAGTAACCCCCCACTACAAGCCTGCTAGTCACACCAGATAAATTGCCTGGTTGACCCAGTTTTGTTGTGTTTCATATTTGTAAGGGCTTGTTATTATCAACTAGACACCAAAAAACAGCTCCGTTTTCAAACTAGGAAATGCATCACTGGTAATCAGATTTTATTCAGGCCTGCTGGCACGTCTGTTGTTCTTTTCACCAATTTGAAGATATTGTAGCTGCCAGAAATTACTGATATCTGTGTTTCAGAATTACAACTAGGAGGCCAATATGAAAGATTGTCTTTGTCTCGACAGCATGTAATTACAGTTAAAAGAACTCTGCAAAAAAGAGCAAAAATAACAGGAGAAATCTGGAAGAAAAATACTGTAAAACTGTGGATTTTAATGGTCACATTTTAAAGAATAAATTAGTACTTATCAAAATGGACATTGTGTACAGTTCTGCCCTGTTTTTATTACAAAATTTTACATTTTTCCATCATTAATGTGTATAATTTTCTTTCAAACAGCAGAAAACATCTGTAAAATAATGTTTTCTATATGGTAAAAATTAAGTAATTTCACGGTAAAGCATTGTACGTGAATTAACTACTATTTGTGAAAATACTGATTTTTTTTGTCAAAATTTTCTTTATTTTTTTTTTACAATTTTGGCCTGTTTTTAAGGTTAACGTGTAAATTAATGTTTATTTCTGTGATTTTACAAGTTATTGCCTAATTTAACAAAATGGGGGAAATGTGTAAAATATCAGTAAATTCACAGTAAAAAAAAAAGAACATTTATTAGCATTTTTAACCTTGAAAAAGCATGCACAGTACCAGAACGCCACTGAAATTATTATTAGGATTTTAACACATAATTATTTACACTTGTGCACATATCATATCATAACATTTGCATTTTCTACATGATGCAATGCTCATAGATGCACAAACCAGGGTGTTCCAAGCATTTTCTGCCTAATGTCCATTTACATTTGTTTTATCTGATGCACATTTATTCTTTAATATTATTTTAAACATTTATTGTTGATTAAGAGAAGCTCTGCATTGGCCTCAAAGCTCAGCATTTATACATGAGCCACTGTCACCTCTCCAGTAGCAAATCAGCATTTCTTTGACAAAGTCACTTGTGTGCAGAACTATGTCAAAAATCTAAAGTATGATAATTAGAGCTGAACTTTGACCCCATTCTGGAGCATCTGACAAAGTGCACTTGAGGATGAGGAAAGTATGAATACTGTATGCAACAGGAGTCTTTTTACAAACCCGTCATCTTCCTCTGTTGGTATTACTCAGCCTGCTGCCGTGTGTTCTTTTATGAATTTTGTAAAGTGGAACTTGTTTTCTTCAAATGTCTGGTTGTCTGCCATTACCATTGTGTGTCTGGCTGGCTGACAGTTTTCTGTGAATGTTGAATTAGAGTGTGGGAGATTGAAGTGGGCCAGTGGATATTCAGCTATACACTCGCAGTAAAAATGATTGAATTACTATTCTGTCAGGGTGCAACAAAAAAAGTAGGCCTTATAAGCTACAGTTCTCCTCTGTTCTACTGTATATCTCGACATAAGCTCCTAGACTCAGTGAACTGTATGAACCCAAATGCTGAGGTTTCATCCCAAATTAGTCATCAGACCACATTAACCATCTCCACTGAGTAGGCCCTATATTTTTACAACCTAAATTGACCTCAAAGACAATCAATCAAACCAGGAGCTGAGATGGAGATTGTTTGATGTGGAGGAGCTCCAGACTGTAGTCTGGCCAAAAAAAATCCTGCCTTCCTTTGCTAGTTATCCCAATCTGCCCATCACTGTGTCTTTGATCTGTTAGGTTGAGAGGGGCTGGTCAGATTAGAATCAGTGGCTTCTTGGCAGATTTTCATGCATTTCACAACCCAGTTTTAGGTTTCGGACATTCTTTCAATTTCAACACTACACTGTGCTCAGGTTTCGCAGCACGTGGCCACTAATTGTTTTTACATCGGAACACACACCTACACATTATTCCCCACTGATGGAAAACATTTCTTCTCACACTGGGGAGTTGTCATGTTTGCTCATACTCAGCACAAAGACTTCCCCAAAGGTCTTCTGAGACGCTACGAGCTTTAGCTGAAAAAGAAAATTCTTCAAGTTACTGTCGAAACAGCATTCACGTGAAGTGGTTATTTTGAAAGCATGTAGCAGTTTCAGAGAAGTAATATTCTTCTTTTGGGAAGTGTTAATATGTTTGTTAATGACAGCGACACTGCTGTCAAACTCAATGAACTGCAATGCAAGAGGAGACCTTCTGTGATTATCATTGTGTTCTGAATAGAAAATTACCTTAAATTCTTTTTATATATGTTTTAAATATATATATTCAGAGTCAGTTTCTTGTTAAAGAATAAATTCCAACTAAATTGTACTGATCAGCTTTGCCAAAGTGCTCCTATCTAGAGAGCATAATCAACAAACAGATGGTTAACAAAGTGAAAAAACATTAAATTACACTCTTTTGGCTCATGTCCAAAGAGACTCACAGTGAGTATTTAATCTTAATTAATGAGCACAAGCTAGATGTCATCAAAAATGAAATTGCAACCGTCTGAAACAAGTACAGTAGCAGTTCTCAGAGAGCTACAGTGGGTGCTCAGAGTATTTTTAGTGTTAGCAGTTTGGGTGCAGTTTAAAAGGTTTCAATCTGTGGAAGAAGATGTCCAGTAACTCTGCTGTCTGTACTTTAGCAGGGAGTTTAGTCCACCAGTATAGAACTAGAATTGAAAAGAACTGATAGGGCAGGGTACTGTCTATAGCAGAGGTGTAGGGTTTGATCAAGGCCTGCAGCTGCTCCAGAGCAGAAACTAGGGTTATCAGTATGGAAAGTATCAGCTACAGCCAAGTCTCGCTTTGAGCCTTAATACTAGAGTCGGTATCCTTGATACAAAATGGATTCATCTGACCACAGCGTCTGCATTGTGATTCTGGCCTCAGTAGAACATGATGGCATTTTCCACCCAAAATATAAAAGTCAGCCTCCAGAACAGCCTCAGTCCTCCTTGGCACAGTAACTGCAGGTCTGGGGAACTCTTCTGGAAGGATTAACACCACGCCTCCAGCAGAAATTCCTTCATTTACTGCAAGTAACAAGTAACACACTGGTCTGTGATATAATCTCTGATAGGCGTTTACCTTACCGTGAAGGCCACACCACATGATTCACTTCTTTTCCATCAAATTGTACTTATCCTGTATGAAGAAATCTGTATTTTTCCTTTCCCACAGATTTACACAGGTGTTTCCTTTAACGGTATTGTTCCCTCCTATGATAACTCAAGCCCACATTTGTACTTAAAGGAAAAACACACTTAATGTCCTGAAAATGTAATCACATGGCTGGCTGTATAATCTAACTTCTATTAATACCATAAACACATGCCTCGATTGAAATGGCTGTTTTAAGGAGTCTGACTCACCGGGTGTATACTGGAGGTATAAGCCTGTCATTTCCGCTGTGCATTTCACACGGCATTCTCCTTTCCTTCCACCGTCTGTGTTTTATCTGTTTTTTAGAATCTCTTTCACTACTGGAAACAACAATGACAGCCTCCGAGCAAGCAACCTACACACTAAAAAGTTTCGAAGGAGACCTGTATCGTGCTCTGAGGCAGGTCTGCTTGGTTCTTTTGGTGAAACCCCAAGTAGTTTCTGGGTGTCTTTTGCTCCTGTCACTTTATTTACTGACTGTGTGCTCATTTTTCATTGCAAAATAAAGTCCTGCACAAGTATAGAGAACCCAAAAATGTCTTCTATGCAGCATGAAACATTTATAATGTCGCAATATTAAAAAAACAAAACAAAAAAACAAAAAAAACAAAAATCAACACATACAACATTTTCCAAGTCCCCAAAGTTTTACTAAGACAGGAGAAAGAAATGCTAGGTCTACATGTTATAGATATTTTACTACTAAAGTTTTAACATGTTTTCTTAGCTGTCTGTTCGGTGTAAACACAACTTGTGGTTCAGCTGAAAAGTCCCTGAAATTTTATCATGTGATTGTTGGTCGCAGCTGAATCACTCATCACTTCACAGTTGCATTGCAGAACACAGAATCTTTTGTTTTTACAGAATGTTGTTAAAGCAAATCACTTATTTGGGGGGTTTTTAGAAAAGAGACTTACAGAATCAAGTGATTTTTATGAAAGATCACCACTTTAAGCTGAGATTCATTTACACATATATGGTCAAGGACTGTCAAAGTGCAAAATCCGATGGTTCTCTCCGGTTTTACAGTTTCTGACTCTGATAAATTTTGGAATTTTTGTGCGTCAGTGACAGAGCTCTTCTTTCTGTGTGCAAATGTTCCACCAAAACAAGGACCGCCTTGACAATATGTTGCTGGGGCACCATCGCTACATCCCGGGCACCAACCAAGGTGACAATGATTGTTTTGAAGAAATACATAGAAGTGTTTTTTGGGTAATAGCAGAATTATAATGAAGTGCAGCCAGACCATTCTCTAGTGCTGATACAGCACTGTGGGGAATGATGACACTTTTTTGCTACCAACATAATATCATATGTATTCTTTTATGGTTTTGATGTCTTCAGTATTAATCTACAATGTAGAAAATAATTAAATCAAAACCATTGAATGAGAAGGCGTGCCCAAACTTTTGACTGGTAGTGCATAAACAGCACAAATAATGACACTAAACAACCCCAAGTATAATTCCAAGAAAAGTGAAGTTAAATGTTCCAAGTGTTTAAAAATACTCCTTACGGAATCAACTTTTACTGCTGCAGAATAAGGAAATTAATTTACCCAATGTAATCCATCTCCCTCAAAGTGAAACAGTGTCCCTTCTCAGTACAGTAACGCCATTTCACTGGAAAAGGTTTCCTATATACCAGGCAACCCCCTCTGATCTTCATCAGTTTCATCTGAAAAGATCAGCTCACTTCTCGTCTGATCCCAAGAACATAATTTCATAACTCCGTCTTTGTCAGTCATTCTTCTTCAACACATGATTTCACTGAAATAGTTTGGCTGAAACTCTGAGCTCCCAACCAGGATGACTCAAGGGCTTTCCTGTTGCTAATGGGAAGTGGACTGTTTATGCATGTGTGTGTGTCTGTGTGTGTGTGTGTGTGCATGCATGCTGTGGCCACAACACACACACACACACACACACACACACACACACACACACACACGTCACCACCATACTGTCACCAGCCCATCACTGAGGTTACACAAGCTGTCTTCACCCAGGCAGGCCGAGCCCATGATGTCACCGTCAGAGGAATGAGAAAACACAGATTGTGAAAAGGAAACAAGAAGTGACTGTCATTGATCTGCTGTGCTGACGAAAATATGTGGAAATCTGATTATTTCTGGTGCCCTATTACCTGTTTTTCAGAAGAAGGGAGGCTGAGGACAAAGACTTTCGTGTGAATTTAGACTGCAGTTGCTTTGATGGATGAAGTTATGAAAGAATGTTGCTGCCCCTTCCTCACCTTATATGTGTCAGCTTCAGCCTCTGGAGGAGATAGGGGGGCATTTCTACAACGGTCTCAAACAAGAACCCAACATTCACTCTTACTTCACATTTTCACTGGCCAGCTGTGCAGGAGGTGAGAAAGTAGCCCGAGTTTGAACTTCCTTCACAACTATTTCTGTCACTTCTCACATTTTAAACAAGTTCCAAGACTCTGAATGTTTTCCAGAGAGACTGTCTGAGAATGTGCTCTATTAGCCACATATTTAAATGATATCACATCTCATTTGTTTCTATTACAGCTGACTTTTCACTTCCCTTCATGTAAATACTTCTCATTTCCAGCCAGGTCAGACAGTTTGTCATGAGAACTACTTTCTGTCGTGCCCATAGAGGAACCTACCAGTGCTTTGAGGTGAACGCTAACATCAGCATTATCATGTTCACTGTGCTGATGCTTACATGCTTTTGTCTAGCAGGTTTACTGTATTTAAATGACAATGTCTTTAGTTTTAAGTATTCGACCATTAACCGAATGACTGACCACACTGAAATTTTGACCTGATGATGGTACTAGTCCAAGAAGGAGAGATTATATGAAAGCAGAGAGCAAAAGTTCATTACAGAAACATGCACACACTGTAGATGAAAGTATTTTGGTAGTTAGAAGTGACATTATGGAGCATGCAGAACCTTTACTTGTAATAGTGTTTTTGCATTGTTTCAATGGTACTTTTACTCAAGTAAAGGATCTGACTACTTCCTCCACTGCTGGCTACTAGTGTGGCTAAAAATACGTGAACATCTTTTGTTTGTTGTTTCCTCACTTGTCCATTGTCTTCTTAATGTTCTCTGTAACACACTTTCCCCCGGTGTCACTGGCTTTGATTTATTTTATCAGCGGTGTTAAAAATATTCTTTTACAAACAGCGCCTTAGAGGATGGCACATGAAAGTGTCATCCAGCATTAATCTCCTCCGTGCAGCCCGATGAAAGACAAGCTACAGCTGCTGTTCAAAAGCCTGCTTTTAACATACCTGCGCTAAATTATATTCACAAGTGTGCACATCCTGAGTCCCGTTCCATTTCAATAACCGAGGACGCAAAGCACATCCTCCAGCCAAAACATAAGAGCTTGGATCATCATTAATGACACTTCTAGTGAGAGACTTAGACAGATTTACAGAGAGAGAAAAAAAAAAAACGTCTTATTTGTTACCAATCCCCACTACAAGCCCCATAACCCCCAACCTCTTTGCAGAGTGAGTCAACCAGTGGTGAATTTATCAAAGTATGCGGACACGAGAGGGAGAGAGGAGCTTAGCATTTGGAAAAAGCAATTAATTGCAGGATAATACCCCATGTAACAGGATTTCAATGACTGTTAGCGCAGCTCTGCTCCAAAAGGAGATTTATTCTCATAATCCTGTGATGAAAGGGACGGCCAATTATTTCCCATGCATTGGAACACACTGCCTGAGCCAGGGCTAGGCCGACGGGAGAAAGAGGTAGCGAGGAGCAG